>NC_136799.1:14925293-14952793 GCF_951216825.1 Electrona antarctica | reverse complement strand
TGTGTGTGTGTGAGAAAGAGGTGTTAAGGTGGCCTACTGCACCCCATAATCCTCTGTAGTATTCCGCAACCTGCTGCTAAAACTTTTAATTAACAAAACGTGTGTGTGTTTCTGTATGTGTATGGTGGTACATACAGACATGTGTGTGTGTGGTGTTTTTGATACACATTTCCATTAGCATGCACACAACCCCAAGACCACGCATGGATGTGTGTGTGCGTGCGTGCGTGCGTGCGTGCGTGCGTGCGTGCGTGCGTGCGTGCGTGCGTGCGTGCGTGCGTGCGTGCGTCTGTGTGCATCTGTGTGTATCTGTGTGTGCGTGTGTGGTGTCATGACGTTACGATCGCACTAACAGGCCACCATTCTGTTAACACCCACAATCTCACATTTCTGGTATGTGCACGTTGTGTATGTGTGTGAGTAGCTTCATTTGTATACCTATACATACATGTGCATATAGTTAAGTGTGTGTGCGTCACATAAGGGAGCAGTGTGATAAAGTGTGACTGTTAATAATGGCATAATAGACCTGTCCCACGCTTGCCATGACATCAACCCTACACTGGAGTGAAATGGAATTACACACACAGTAGCATGTGTGTGCACGCGCGCGTGCGTGCGTTCTTGTAAGTGTATATGCAAGGCATCATGTTTGCTTGTTGACTTTGAATTGTGTTTGCGTGTGTGTGGGCGTGTGTGTATGAGGGTCTGTATTAATGCATGTAAGAGTGTGTGTCTTTGGTTTCTTTGTGTCTCTCTATGTGTGTATGCGTGTCTGTGAGTCAGTTTGTATCTGTGTGCATCTGTGTGTGCGTGTGTGGTCTCATGTCGTTAAGATCGCACTAACAGCCAGGCCACCATTCTGTTAACACCCACAATCTCACATTTCTGGTATGTGCACGTGTGTCTATGTGTGTGAGTAGCTTCATTTGTATACCTATACATACGTGTGCATACAGTATAGTTAAGTGTGTGTGCGTCACATAAGGGAGCAGTGTGATAAAGTGTGACTGTTAATAATGACATAATAGACCTGTCCCACGCTTGCCATGACATCAACCCTACACTGGAGTGAAATGGAATTACACACACACAGTAGCATGTGTGCACACGCACGCACGTGCGTGCGTGTGTTCCTGTAAGTGTATATGCAAGGCATCATGTTTGCTTGTTGACCTTGAATTGTGTGTGAATTGAAGAGTGTGTGTCTTTGGTTTCGTTGTGTCTCTCTATGTGTGTATGCGTGTATTTGAGTCAGTTTGTGTTAGTCAGTGAGTGCATGCAAGCAAGTGTGTTCGCAAAGAGAGAGAGAGAGAGAGAGAGAGAGAGAGAGAGAGATTGGAACTGTAACAGGCAGCTTGCTGTTGAATTAATTTCACAGAGCAAACCAACAAAACCTATTATTCGTCCCGTCTCCCACAACAACACATCCAGCCTGACCCAATCATTACGATATTATACCATCATGCTATAATATAATATTATTATCCACACTATGTCCGGCTGTGCACTGAGGGCAACTGACAGGGAGACAAGATTTTACGGCTGTAGCTACTGTACGTACCTCTTTGCGATCATTCGTTTTTTTGGATAAATCAAACAATCGCAAAGCAAAATAGCACAATTAATCGAAAAAAGATTGAGATCTAGATTCAGACACCTATGCGATCTCATTTCTAAAATTGAGAAGAATCGTGCAGCACTGTCCAATTCACTTTAGTTTTTCTTATGTTTTTTCTACAAGAGTGAGACTTTGAGAGGCGTAAGTCAAGCACTTTGATGCTGTCTGTTTAAAGGAGAATTCCATGCTAGAAGGCTTTCTTACCTTTATTTGTAGTTGTTACGTCCCCAACAAAGAGGTCCAGGTGTTATTTTGTGCAAAAGTGCATTATTGGCTATTTCCCCTAATATAAGCCCTCAATGGGGGTTGGGTTTTTGTGCTAATTCGCTTATTTCCATCGAAATAAGTAGTAAAGTGTGTTGCTTGGGATACTATTTACATTATGAAGAGAGGATATATACAAAAAATTTGAGCGTTGGAAATAAGCGAATTAGCACACCCCATAGCCCCATTCAATTCAATGCAATTCATTGAGGGCTTATGGTAGGGGAAATAGCCAATAATGCGCTTTTGCACAAAATAACACCTGGACCTCTTTGGTGGGGACGTAACAACTACAACTAAAGGTAAGAAAGCCTTCTAGCATGGAATTCTCCTTTAAAGCCGTAGTTGGCTCCAGGTGTCAGATTTTGAATAATGTTCAGCAACAACAGAGTACAGACTAAAGACAATAAATCTCAACTCTTGTGGAGGAAAATCGAGAATCACATTTGAGCAAGAATCGTGCAGCACTAATTAATTTCCTTTTTTTTTTTAAATCTATCAACGAATTGTGACAAGAATGCTAATGCTCCGTTCACACTGACAGCTACAAAAGATAAGCTTCCCAGCATATTAACTTTGTAGATTTGTATCTGAAGTTATAACCAGCTCAACTTTTCTGTAGCTTTGTAGCTGTTGTAGACTGACTGTGTAGCGACCAGTGTGCACGCAGCAAAAACTATTTTCATAATTGTTACAGGTGTAAAATGGTGTCAGGCAAAAACAACGAAAAAAGCCAATCCACATACTGTAATAAATTACAAATAATTATTATTTCCATTAACTGTTGCACCTCTACAATATACTTTTACAGAAAGTAGCAGAAGCGTTGTCAGCTTGTCGATTGCTATTTTCAGCTAAAGCTTTCCCAGAAAACTGAAATCACACCAGTATAGAGCCCTGAGGGACTCCGGTCAAGCATATGGGGATTTACAGTAAGGGCTATATCTTGCGCCACCCCTTAACCCTTATCCCTAAACTAATTTGCCATTTTTTACTATTTAAAAAAAGCTTTTACGATAGTTCAAATGGACCATTATAGATCTTTAACTCTTGAGAGCATAACATTGTACGCGCTAAACATCTGCATTACTTAATTTTGAGTGGTTAAAATGATTTTGGCTTAATGTCGATTATGTCGGTATCAGTCAGTAACACTCACTGCGCTATACCCCTGGGAGATGGATTGCTGAGGTGGAGCACCACACCTACCATCAGCTCCCAGTACCGCACTACTTGCCGCACCCAAGCCGTTCTACTCTTACACTGAGTTGGCGGTGCCTGGGATCAAACCAGTGAACTTGTGGTCCAAAGGCAGGAGCTCTACCGACTCAGCTACCCGGACACATACCCTGGAACCCCTTCAAGGACCCCACTTTGGGAACTACTGCTCTAGAGTTTAGATATCGCACATCACTTATGACTAACACCATCTCAGTAACAAACAATCATTAGTCCTCTGTTGTCACTGTAAGCGTTACTTTTGTCATGTACGGTAAGTCCTACAAGCTTCATTGTTGAGGCTGAAATCCTTAGTGTTACAGCAATTTACAGTTTGCTGTTTGATAGCTTAAACACTACAATATTTGAGTGAAACCTAACACTCAAGGAGCAGAACCTCAGCCCAGATGTACTGCACAGTGCACACCACTATCAGCACGCTCTCATGCTCACACGTTTTTACAATTTACAATGTAGGCATTTAGCAGACGCTCTTAATCCAGAGCGATTTACATTAAGCAAGAACAAAAAGCATGGCAATACATCATATACATAAAAACATGAAACATGCGTAAGCTAAGAACATAACAGTGGGATATATCTATATAATGAAACTATAATACTATACTATACCATATACAAATATACTATAAAGTGCTGCCTATGACTACATAAAAAGCAATTCTAGTGCTGTCTACATAACATTCTATAAGTCTGTATAAAATGCTATCTAAGTCTACATAAAGTGCTATCTATAAGGGGCTAGGGCAAGTGCTACGGGCCAGTTGCAACGCACACTTGCAACGCACATTGTTTAGCAAAAAAACACTAAACACACTTCTTTAAAAGCCATACCACACCTACAGTGACCAATATTGATCAAACACTCACAGACACATGTGTACTTTAAACCCCAGCATCCCCAGTATTGTGGGGAAAGCTTTTGCAGGAAATGCCAGATTTCCCGGACCCCTATTTGGGTACGGTTCGCTCAAATTGGACCCGTGAAGACCTCTAACGCAGAGGTTCTCAACCTGGGGGTCGCGACCCCTTAGGGGGTCCCGACATTATTTTGGGGGGGTCCTCAAATTATAAAAAAAAAAAAATCCTTAGTAACACTAAGGGTTAGGGTTAGGGTTACTAATGGATATCAATGGAAATTGAGAATTTACATATAGTACACATAGTGTATGCATAAACTTTCCTTAATGATTATATCTGGTTGCAGTAGGCTATTTATTTATGATGTATTTTTTCTATTATTAAGGTTATTGTAGTGGTCAATTTGTATTGGTGGTGGGGAGGGAGGGCCAATGCACGTTGAGAACCCCTGCTCTAACGTCAGTAAGAGGCACGTTATGGGCTAACTAAACCAGCAGTCTGGGTAATTGGTAATCTTGTTTGTTTTGATCCAGGCATGAACATATTTTAGTTCAGGCATAGTATGATCATAATGTGCGTGAGTCAGTGGGATAGATTGTGAGCCACACAGCCACTGGAAAGAAACTGCTGATGTCGGCACTATTTAGCCCAATAAAAAAAAAATCATGATATTGCAAAATGTACACACAAAAAATCTGTCCACTACACATGCTGTGCCGTCTGGCAAACATGCAGAGGTGTTTGGTGTGAATACAAGAAAACCATACAGAAATGTGGAATGTTTAAAAAAAATAATAATAATAAAAGATTGTGCAGATATGAAAGTCTATATTCAGCATGTATACGGCTGCACAGACACTATGGACCATATGCAGACCGCAGCCATCTTACCATATAAATTAATGGCAGGGTGCTAACAAGGTGTGACTTCCCATTGACACCAAACAGGAAAGTCTTAATCTGATTGTATGACACAACGTCAAACTCACCAACATTGCAACTGTACGAAAAGCTTGAATTATCTTCTTTCTATCCTCAAAGTGTTTGTTTCAAAAAACTCCACTGCAGAGATGTTATGAGCTACTTTCTTTCCTTGCAGGTGATTATTTTGTGTGTTGCAGTTTGGAAGTGCTCTCGGTGTACCACCTGTTTTGAATTTGCACATAACGCAGGAGGCAGCAGGAGGTTGCTTTACTGATAACGAGTGCTTCCAAATTCTGATGGCAAGATGGCCGCAGTCTGCAAATGGTCAATTAACCACTTAAACCCTATTCTTCGCTGACCGGTGCACCCCAGGGGTCTACATATACTTGGCCCACCCCATTTTTTCCATCTCAACCACCAACATCTTCACCGAAAATGCTCCGGTCTACAAGCTCACAGCGCGTCACTCACAACACGTACGCCACATTGTAAGCTTGTAGATCGGCTTTTTCATGACATGCCCAGAAAAGGGATGTCCATGTGGTTATATAGCGTTCTGCATCAGTTGAATCTTTGTAATGGTTTGGCTGGCTGAAAGAAAAAGGTGAGGGTTTACATACCACATAGTGTATGCATAAACTTTCCTTAAAGGGGCATTCCACTCATTTTCAACATTTTACTATGTCATTAATATACCTTAGAGCTGTTGTGTGGAAATAATAAAAAAAAGTCCCCCCCATTCTGTGTTTCCTAGAACCAGAGGTCTGAAAAAAATCATTAACATGGTAAAACACATCTTGATGATGTCATCAAGATGTGTTTCACCATGTTAATGATTTTTTTCATACTTACAGTTCTAGGAAACACAGAATGGGGGGACGTTTTTATTATTTCCACACAACAGCTCTAAGGTATATTAATGACATAGTAAAATGTTGAAAATGGGTGGTTTTCCCCTTTAACCCATTTTGGGTCGGGAACCCCTTTTGGTGTTAGCATTATGTTATGCTTTAGCTATTGAAAAATAGCAGATCTACAAGCTCATAGCGTGCCACCGAGTGGCGCGCTACGAGCTTGTAGGTCTGCTATTTTTTTTAAATCGAAGAACGACTGACATAGAAACATAGCTTTTTCAGAAAACTGTCAGGATGTAGAAGACATTTTTAGAATCTGATCTCAGGTCAAAATGGGTTAATGATTATATCTGGTTGCAGTAGGCTATTTATTTATGATGTATTTTTTCTATTATTAAGGTTATTGTAGTGGTCAATTTGTATTGGTGGTGGGGAGGAAGGGCATTTCCGGGGGTCCCCAGTACAGCCAAAGCACGTTGAGAACCCCTGCTCTAACGTCAGTAAGAGGCACATTATGGGCTAACTAAACCAGCTGCACAGACTCTATTGATGTTCTGCCTCAGTTGGTCCTCTCATGCATTCAGTCCAACTCCATGGCTTAACTCCTTTCAGAGAACTCATCATTTAGGCCCAAGCACAATATTGTTTTGTCTCCTAATTGCTCCATTCTCATGTCTCTGACCTCTGTGGCCCTATCAAGCACGCAACACAAATACAATAACAGTAACCTCTTGTAACATGTTCCGATTGTATATTTGTCTTCCAGCTGCTACACAGAGGGGGGCAACCTGCCCAACCGAGGAGGCCTCCCATGAATGTACAGTATCGAGTGTGTTCGAGGAGGGGTAATTAACATTGGGTTAATTTCGACCTGCTGATATTAGCATGTGGCTGACCGCTCAGCGCTTTATCTGGATAATGAGTAATGCAAACACACCATTGCATTTACATGTGGTGTTAACTATCTGAACACTATTTCGGGCATACATTATAATGTAAAAAAAAAACAATAGAATTTCCCCCAAAATATTCATAACTAAAGCTCACAATGCTTCACAATGTGATGCGTTGTGACCTTGTAGATCAGCAATAAATAAATAATGGAAATTGGGCTTAATTGGTTAATACACATTCTCGTTGTGATTTGTGATCAGATCTAAAATAATAGTGTTCTTTTTTTGTATAGTTTGAAGACAGACAGTTGAATTTGTGCTGTATTACACAGACAGCACGTTGGAGTACAATGTCTTCCTCAGCAACAGCGGTCACTCAGGACCAAACAACGTCAGACAGAACGTGACTCATGTTCACAATGCCAGTCCAGTCCAGTTCACACCTGGGAGGAGATCATGATCCAGGCAGTGGAGACAGGAGACAGCTTTAGTAGAAGTGTCACAATAACCGCATTCAACAGTTCCTTTAAAAGGATTTCAAATGCAGCCACACCAGAATGTGTTTACTTGCAATGTGGAGTATTTTAAAGTGTGTTCTCTGCCTTCGAGACAAGAGTGAGCAAGTCCATTTATGCGAGTCATCTGGCTGGACTTTCCACTGTCGCTCTAAAGACAGAACGTTGTTGTTTTTTTTGGGTTTTTTTCACAGACCGTGCATATACACAGATTCTGATTCAGCCACAGAATTCTTTGTGCAATCCACAGCCTGCCTCTGAGACCTATAAAAACGGCCAAGAGTTATTTAACCACTTAAACACTATTTATACTTTAGTATAACCCAAGGGGTCTATACTAGTCCCCGTTCTTTTTTCTCTATTGTACAAATCTCTTTGTCAAAAATAGCAGATCTACAAGCTCGTAGATGAGCTTTAGTTTGGCTAGTTCATAGGATTAGCATTTAGCTAGTTTTGGCCAACACTTCATGTTCGACACAAAACGCAGGGGGGTCATTCCTGACTGTCCGAGGGACACATGTTCCCAGGGTCCACTTAGTGTTTGGTTAGGGTGGAATCCTGGGAACAGAGGGCCCATGGGAGCATAAATATGCTCCCAAACTCAGGTCTGTGTGAAACCAGTTGGGAAGCAGTGAACTGTGGTCACACTGTTCAACAGAATGTATCTCTAGATGGACATAATATGTAACCATCTAACCAGAAGTTAACGGCTAACAACAGCACTTGGGCAGCCAGTCTCCAGCTGTCAATGTTGTCTACAGACGTAGAGTAGATAGTAAATAGAGGGTCAAGACTCTGGCCCGAGGCCTGAGATGTGGTTCTCCAACTGACTGGAGGGACAGAGGAGGACAAAAGAGAGGAAAACCAGTACGAAAGCTGAGTGGAGACAGTGTAGGAGACACTGCAGTATGAAGCTGAGAGGGAGACAGTGTATAGTAGGAGAGACAGACAATTGGAGAGCTGAGAAGGAGACAGTGTTGGAGAGACTGAGGTGGAGATGTGAGACTTAACCACTGTAGCACTTTGCGTACAATCATTTCTAATCGGAGCAAAGGTATTCATTGTAACCGGCTGTACATTGGGCACTTCAGTTTGAATCATTGAAATGCCTCAAATTGTCAGTCAGTTGTGCGTAGGTGGTAGGTTACATTGAGAAACACAATGACGGCCGGTGAATTAATAGACTCACGTGGTCATTTTAAAACTGATGCAGAGGCGTGCTATACCCTTTGAGCTTGACGCCACTGAGAGACAAAGAATAAATGTTAGAAACATCATTTTATCCTGCTATATTTAGACATGATATTGCTCCTGCTGATTGATTCCCTGAGATACTGACATTGTATATTTGCTGTCAGTGCTATCTCTATATTCTAACTAACTGTTTTGGACAAATTTGGTTTCCACCCGACAGAGACGATAATATCGTCTCTTTTCAACATTATCATGAGAGCAGGTAGGCCTATATTATAGGCCACCTGCTCTCATGATAATGTTGAAAAAGTAACTGTTTTGTTTGTACAGAATGGTGTAGTATATCCATACTGTTGTGTTCAGTTGGTTAGTTGTTGTGGCCTTCCCATTGCCTGAATGGAATTGGATGTGTGATGTGGGTGTCCTGCAACTTACAACATTTATTTACATGTTATATGGTCGGTTAATAGTGACTTGTGAAGTTATGTTTGTTAAGAATGATCTCACTTTTTCCAGGCAGCATGCATATAAAATGTAGTTTCACAAAATGAAAACATAATAAAAGCACAACAGTTGAAAACTAGAACTAGCAGTCCTCTGCAAGCATATGCAGGTGTCCAATTTGTTTGTTTAAATGATGAATTGCAATAAGGGAATCTAACTTTCAAATCCTTTTGCAGTGGATTCCAAGAGGATGGTGCAGCATGGATGAAAGCATGTTTTCCAAATTCACTTCTGCAACTGGGCACAAGATACAATATGAGATATTATTATTGTATATTATATTATATGTTTTGTGATCTCAGATTGTAATGTGCTTATATAAGTAAGTATGTTTGTAGCTGACTGTGACATATGTTTTGTGTGCGGATTGTGCATGTCTGTCTGTCTGTCTGTCTATCCATCCTACTAGAGTGTGTTCTATCATGTATGTAGAATAGTGTATGTGGCTGTGAATATGAATCCGCCTATTGACCCCAATGCATCATAGCCTGTGGCTGAATGGACATACTGGAAATACAAGTACACATATTGAATATTCCTCTCTGTCTGTCTGTCTGACACACGCACGCGCGCACGCACGCACACACACACAGTGCATGATCACTATCTGAACTCATACAAGCTCTCTCACTGCAATGTGAGGGGTTGTGACACCAGTGTTTTTTAACTGGTCTGTGTGCTGAGGACACACGTACGTGCGCACGCGCACGCGCACACACACACACACACACACACACACACACACACACACACACACACACACACACACACACACACACACACACACACACACACACACACACACACACACACACACACACACACACACACACACACACACACACACACACACACACACACACACACACACTTTATAATGATGCCATAATTTAGACTTGACCGGCATGTGAATCATAGAGCCACAGCTACAATGCAGCCAATGTACAGTATAGAAGTCTAGAGACAGAGGCTATTCCCACAAAATTCAAAGTAGTAGACCTAATTAAAGTCCTCAATGTTCATGTAACTGTGTGGATTGTGGAAGGTTCTATTTGTTAACTCTTGGAGTTACAAATGTATCAATTTTAAACAATAAGGATGGTGGTGTTAGGCTAGTCCTATAAATCCAAAGATTTATAAAAGTGGCTTTGAAGTTTGTTTATTGATATCTGGTATGACGTTGGTGATATTATGATCTATGACGTTTCACACAGAATATGTGTGACAGAAACACATAAAGATGCTGCTACTGAATGGTACTAAAAGTAACAATACAGGAAGGCCATCAGTGGACGACAGCAGGACCTTGGCCTCACTCTTACACCAAGGAGGTCAAGAAGACACCCTGCAGTAGTCCTGACAGACCTAGACTACGCAGATGACATCAGCCTGCTCTCCAACCACATGGAGCAAGCACAGGAGCTCCTGAGTCTGTGTGCCAAGGATTGGCCTACGGCTGAATGCCAAGAAAACTGAGGTGATCACCTATAACATCCAAACGGAACCTCCCCCGACAAATCAAACTCAGCTTCTTCGACGGTATAATCTGTTCTCCTATACGGCAGTGAATGCTGGACCCTGAAGCCAACTCTGCAGAAGGCTCTAGACGGGTTACACCATAATGTTACGTGTAGTACTCAACTTCAGCAAGAGTACACATGTTACCAACGTATGCCGGAATATTTAGGGTGAGCGACAAAATAGCAGCTAGGAGAATGAGACTCGCAGGACACTGCCAAAGACACCAAGAGCTCCCAGCCAGCAGACTGGTGCTGTGGGAACCAACACATGGGCACCGGTCACGAGGACATATGTGGATGTACTCAAGAAAGATGCAGGAGCGCAAAGCACCAACAAGCTGGCCGGATGTATGGAGAACCGGGATGACTGGAGGCGACGATGGAGGGCTCGTCTGAGGACGACCTAGAGATACAGCTAGCCACAACATGAATACTAATGCACATAATGAAGGCTGCTAATTCTAATACTAGGCCTACCAGTAAGATGCCTGAGGTCGCGTGCACGCATCCGCCTCGTTGACGGCAGAGTGCTGGGCGAGCGCTGGCGCGTTGGCATGAGGGGTCAGATCAACATGGAATGAATTCTGTACTGGCCAGTGGCCATATAAGGAGCATGTATTGAGTGTACAGGGCTTGATGAGGCCAGATAAACATATGGATTGTCAGAACAGGTCAGCTTCATACAGTATATGGAGATCTAAGGGTGGTAGCGGGGGACATTCTCTTGAGTGTACAGGGTTTGATGAGGGCCCAGGTAGGCCTTCATTGTTGGGCCTGCCGGGTGCGGCTGCACTAATAATTTTGGAGCAGGCCCGTCTAGAGTTTGAATGGACAGGTATCAGTCAAAAGGGAGACATCGAAGAGGAAGGATGGATGGTGAATGATCAACATATGGATTTCAGAACAGGTTCTGGCATATATCCATATATGGAGATCTGAGGTCAGATGTAGAGTTGCTGGCCAATATTGATGGCATCAGGGATCTCCATATATGGGCTTAATTGCGACAGCAGGTCGCATTTACTATGACATCAGTGATATCCCTCCCTGATGATGTCATGTGATGTCATGATGACCTGGGCACATATGGATTTCAGAACAGGTTCTGGCATATATCCATATATGGAGATCTGAGGTCAGATGTAGAGTTGCTGGCCAATATTGATGGCATCAGGGATCTCCATATATGGGCTTAATTGCAACAGCATGTCGCATTTATTAGGACATCAGTGATATCCATCCCTGATGATGTCACGTGATGTCATGATGACCTGGGCACCATATATGGTGGCTGATGTCACGTGGTGTCACAATGACCTGGGTGCTTGCCTGGTGTGACACTGACAGGAAATGCAAGATTCCATAGTAAATGCGTTGCAACTAACAACAACCACCATCATCATCATCATAATAGCCTACTACTACTACAACAAGAACAACAACAACAATAATTCATGTATTGACAAAATAGCTCCAAACGGCAAACCAGACTTTACAGACTGCTACAGGCTACTGCTATGAGAGTGATCTGCATATACTTAATTACTCAGTTATAGCTCCGCGTTAACAGTTTGTATTAACCTACTAACCTCCTATATTTACTCACCCTCTGGTCCACGATGGAACACGCCATCTCCCTAACCTGAGCCAGGCTCACATCTCCAGGGTCCAGCAGAACGGGCTCTCTGCTCAGACCGATCTGGATGTGGATAGAGACCCCTCCGTCCCCGTCCCCGTTCCCCACCGGTACCGGCAGCGGCACCGGGAGGAGGAGGAGAGGACTGGGGGCTCGGATCACCGGAGGGACGCTCGACATGTGTCAGCGACAGCGACTTCCCGTTCCGCGCGCGGCTGATGTAGCTGTTGGATTGATTGAACAGTTGTGAAACACTAAAAGAACGATCTCAATGTTTCTCAGCTTTGAATCGTAGCCTATTCCCCGGCGAGGCTTCAACAAAAACTGCGGGGAACAAACTGACCGAAAAATTGCGCACGTTGACAAAGTAAATTAACCGCAGAAGAGAGAGTGGACTCCTGCCTATGTTCGAGAGTTGAATTGTAGCTGGCTGACCGCAGGGAAGAAAAAATAAATAAATAAAAAGGAAACTTCCATCGAACTGTCCAAATTCTAATAGCCTACTATGAGTATAAACTAAGCGATAAAACAACAGCAAATGATGCTAGTTCCAGTAGTTGTAGTTATAGTAGTTATAGTAGCCCATGGGAGTCATTGGGGACGCTGTTGATGCTGACAGCACCGTGATGATGGAGGGATAGACGGACGTCAGCTGCGAGGAGAGCGCCTCCCACATAGATAGATAGATAGATAGATAGATAGATAGATAGATAGATAGATAGATAGATTTCAAGCACAACTCAATACAAAGACTGTTAACTGTGAGTGGACGACCCAATAAAGCATTACACTTGTTTACAAGAGGGTCCACCTTGTTCAATTCATCAAAACATTTAGAGACGTACACATAGACACTTCTATATAGCCAAAGAACAGAACAGGAATTGATCATAATGGAGGTAAAAAGGGAAAAGAAACATATACAACTAGAAAAAGTGCCCTTCTGGGCACAGGTCTCCACCAGGAGGATGTTTTGTGTGTGTGTGTGTGTGTGTGTGTGTGTGTGTGTGACGCGGCTTGGCCTGTTGTAGCGCCAACATGAGGCTGATTTGAAAACTGTCAAGTGGCATTTCTTCCTCAGCCTAGTGGGAATATGCATGCACAGTTTCACCGCAATCGGACGCTGCGTTGAGTAATTGTGGCAATTTGTACAAAACGGGTACAAAGCGGGCTACTCCTGAAAGGTTTAGAAGCCAATCGTAGGCAATGAAGGTGGATTATGAGAAATCAAACAAACGTGTCTTGATCACATGACTATGGAGAGCATGTGTACCGATTTGCGTGAAATTTGGATAAAATCTGAAGGAGTAATATTAGAAAATGTGTTTTACATATGTCGGCCTCCTCCTGAAAAATTCCAGGCAAAGGTTTTTCCTTGGCCTCTAGGGAGTTGGTTGATACAAAGTTATCCACAGATCCGTGCAGTTAGAGGTAAAAACACTTTTCGGCGAGTTATAGCGCCACCATGAGGCTGAGTTGAAAATGTTCATGTGGCATTTCTTCCTTGGCCTAGAGGGAATGTGCGTGCACAATTTCACGGAAATCACACGATGTGTTCATGATTTGCAGCATTTTGTTTGAAACTGAGCACTCTTCTTAGCCAATCAGGATGGAGTCTGAGAAATCTGAAAGACCCGTTTTGTTGAATGGCTGTGAGACTGTGTACCAATTTGTGTGATGTTTGGACAAAATCTGTAGGTGTACTGTCCAAAAACTTGTTTTGCACAAAGCGGCCTCCCTCTGGTGTTGTGGGTGTGGAGTGTGGACTTTGTTAACATTAAGAAATTATTTAGACAGGTACATGGTATCTTGGTGGTGTATTGAATCTTGTGGACCAGACCCATTGCAAGCTGCTGTACTCTGTCGTCGACCCTAAGCCATTCCAGCCTTCAAAGTGGGCAGGGGTGAGGCCAAGTAGGAGCCTGACCAGTTCTGGAGGTCTGGAGCCTTGTTTTAAGGGCCTTTGAGGTGCTGTGGTACCAAGAGGTGCATGCATAGTCGAAGAAACCTTGTACGAGGGCTCCTGTTATAGGGTCTTCAAGGTGTTTTTGTTGTTTTATCACCGGAAAGATTAGCCTCCAGGATGGAACCTAGGTAGGTAATTTCATCTTTTCGTGTGATAATATTGTCACCCACTCTAACCAAGAAGCCACCTGCCTTTCTGAGATTGAGACTATTTGATACAAAGAGAATGGATTCAGTTTTTCCCAGGTGTAAGGATAGTTTGTTATCAGTGAGCCAGGTGCAGATTCTACCGAGTTCAGAGCTGAGGGTCTTTTCAACCTGCAGTTTGTTCCTGTCCGAGACCAGTGCTGAGTCTGAGTCATCTGCGAACAGGAACAAGTTGCAGTCACAAGCTGATGTCATGTCGTTTCATATATTAGGAACAGATACAGACAGACAGACAGACAGACAGACAGACAGGCAGGCAGGCAGGCAGGCAGGCAGGCAGGCAGGCAGGCAGGCAGGCAGACAGACAGACAGACAGACAGACAGACAGACAGACAGACAGACAGACAGACAGACAGACAGACAGACAGACAGACAAGGCCTACATGCACACATGGCACAGTGCGCGCACACCCACACACACACACACACACACACACACACACACACACATTTATGTCCACACAAAGGAAAATGCACACAAGGACACAAACATTATGGGTGCAGTTATGTTACAATCACAAGCCTATGACATGTCTTGGAATCATGATACAGCAAGAATGTCACTCAGCAGCGTCTCTGATAGCCATATCCGTTCACATGACAGTGCTCAGGACTAGGCTTGTTCTCATATGGTGGCATAGACAGTACAACAGGGACAGTACAACACCTCGCAAGTCCTTCTGCCTCATCCTCTGGACACTCCAAGCTGTCGAGAGTTCGAAACGCCCCCACAACTGTCTGTGGACATGTCCCAGGCTGGACCATCAGAGAGAACGGAGCCAGCAGTCTCACACCGCGGCCCGGTGACAACACACACACACACACACACACACACACACACACACACACACACACACACACACACACACACACACACACACACACACACACACACACACACACACACACACACACACACACACACACACACACACACACACACACACACACACACACACAGGCCACATATAGACTTTATTTATTTAATCTCATGCAGTCTTTCAAAAGACTGCATGTGCATACTTAGTTCAGTAATAATACACGTATATAAAATGGGGCCGTAGAATCTTAAACTCGAGCTGTAGCCTATGTAGCAGAAACTACAGTGGGACATTGATATTCAGCAACACAAATGCTTTATAAAACATTGAAAACTCTACCACTGAATACTTCAAATGCCAGTGAGCAGGTGGTCTCCACGGATTAATGTTCGTGACTATTGTGTTTTCTCATCTGTTTATACTGTAGCGTAGCCTATAGGGCCTTGTGTTTTTTTAAGCCTTTCAGAATGGGAAGTGATTATAAGCTGCCTACTGTACGTACAATCGTACATGTTGGATATAGGATTATGTCAGATCACCAGGCTTCTGATCCCCAACTCCTATTAACATATGAGCATTTGCGCCTGTCGTAGACATGCGCGGAGCAAGTTCAGTCAGGGAACCTCAGTACCGCCTCAGCATCACGCTCCCATTCACATGATTCACTCAGCCAATCACACACTCACTCCATCTTCATACCGGCTACTTTAACCGGAGGTTTGCATTCCTCCTTCTGCTTGCTTGCTCGCTGCTGCTACCGTATACCTGCGCGCTGCAGTATACAACTTGCTTGCTGCTACTGTATCAGCGTGCCGCTGTATACAAACCTTCTGCGCACCCACCTCCACCCCAGCTACCACCTGTCGTTTTGGATCTACTGTTTAGGTACGGGGGATTCAGAGTCCCTATGGTCGGGACTGATGCGCTTGATCTAAGTACCTAAAAAGCAGATCCAATACATCGCCAAACCATAATAAATATACTGTATTGCTCATCTATATTCAATAAATATATATTACATCCTTCTTGAGTTGTCTGACTGAACTTTATGGTGAGCAGCAGAGATACTTCATAGTCATAGACAAGGGGAGAGAGAAACAATAAGAACTAATCACACCTCTATTTTGTCCAAAGAGCCACTGGGGAAAGAGAAATACGAGAATGGGCAATAGACACTGGACAACAGAAAACGGGCAACAGCTTAAGTCACTCCTGACTGAGCATAAAGCTTGCAAATTACTAATCGATCAAGATCAATAATGTAAGACATGAGAATAACTTCTATAACGGGATGGACCTGGGAATCACGTTCTGTGTTCTGTCCCCCTGTTGTGTTCCTTGATTCTCAGTCCCAGTCCCTTTTATCTTTAGTTACTGGTACTGTATCTGTCTTGTTAATTCTGATTGTCCTGTTAGTCCCCTAGCCTATCCCTGTGTTGATTGTCAGGTGTGTTCATCTGTGTCTGGTTAGTTATCCCCATGTGTAGTTAAACCCTCAGTTCCTTGTATACCCTGCTAGTTTGTTGATGTTGAAACATCTTCTTTTCTGTTTGTTGTAATTTCTCAAGTATTTATTCCTAGAGTTCCCACTCCAGTGTATTCTCCTTATACCACCTATTGTTCTTTGTGTCATTTTTGAGGGGGTTAATGTTTGTTTTTAGTTCAATGTTTGTTTTAAAAATGAATTCTGTACTGGCCATACATATATGCAGATCTAGATGATGATCCAGTCTGCTCCATGTATGGCTATTGAGGGTTTGATGAGGTCAGTGTCGTGATCTTCATATATGGAGACGGCCATATATGGAGCATGTCACAAGGCGTGACAGACTGACGGTCATATATGGTGGCGTGACATGTCACGAGACGTGATGAACTGACGGCCATATATGTGACCCCTTCCAGTATTTTCACCCACAAGTCGGCTCTAATGAAACTCCACAATAGACCAAAATAGCTTTTTGTGGCGGTTCGACGGTTCGACGGACGGACGGACTACTATCAGGTTTTCATAGTAATCAACGACCATACGGATGCAAATACGCATATAGTAAGCAACTTATTTTAGAACTGTGGATACTGTGGATACGGAATAAACACATTGAACTAAACGATCTGATCGTATGTTCCCTACTCACACAATCTCCCACATTCATATTTATTTCTGTGCACACACACACCATCATTTACCTGCCTGTTGCAGAGAAGGCTGGTTTAAAACTCACCTTCATGTCTTTTAATATCTCAAGCTTCCAGTCTCAAAGTCAGCCATTTCATTGCCAAGAGCTGTGGCGAGGGGGAGTTAGAGGAAGTCCGAGATAGAGACAGAGAGTAAAATTAGATTTCCTTATTTCAGGGGCCATGGATGGATATTCAGCCACATGACGTCTTCGGTAACGAAATAGGCCTACTAATAATCCACCTAATAATAGTATGCCTAATAGTGGAGAAAGAGAGGAAGTACTCAGCATTGGCCAAGCACTCTCCTGAGTGCTTTGGGAATCACCATAAAGTAACCACTAAATGTAGGCCTATCATAAAATGTAAATAATAATAATAATAATAATAATAATAATAATAATAATAATAATAATAATAATAATAATAATAATAATAATAATAATAATAATAAAATAAAATAAAAATGATATTCCAACATAATTTTGTTTATCAGTAAGGATATGTTGTCATCTTAATAAAACTATGTAGGCTAAGGACATCTTTGTCCTTAGCCTACATAGTTTTATTAAGTAGTTCTGGTCATTTTGTGGGGGGCACAGGGGCCACCACGCATTAAAAGTAAATGAATCCACAAAACTAACGTCATTAATTGCGCAAGTATTGTGGTCGTGCTGGTACGAATGTGCGTATGCTCGGAGGTATACTGATGTTGATGGTGACGTAATTAAGATATGTTTCAATGTGGGGTGAATTAAAGGTATGTCTGTATGTATACATGTATGTAATCTGAAACCTATCTTTATTACGTCACCATCAAAAGCCAGTTATAACCCGGCATTAATACATATCCTAATTACGTCACCATCAACATCAGTATATATACCTCCGAGCATACGCATAAAAAAGCCAGCCGACCACAGTATAGTACTTTCAACTTACAACTTACGTATACACATACATACGTGTTACCCAACCAATGTTGAAACATATCGAAATTACGTCACCATTGACAGCCAGTTAATTTCAGTGTTTTACAGAGAGGCTGAGATTTGAGAGTTCGTAGCGGTCGACAGTACTTGCGCGCTCTGCTTGCGCACTAGTAGGCCATTTATGGCTAATATTTTAGAAATAGGTCAACAATACAAATTACGTTAGTTTTGTGAATTAATTTACTTTTACTGCATAGCCCCAGTGACCCCCACAAAATGACCGGAACTACTTAATATTGACCAAAACCAGAGCAGAACTCCCACCACGGGACTCAGTATATTAATGGCAAGTATTTCATACAGCTTAAGTTAAAAAAATCGGAACTATCCCTTTAATAGTGTAAAGGGATAGTTTAGATTTAGACTGACGAGTGTCAGTTGTTGTTTGTATGAATATTGCATGTTGTTTTATGTTGTGATGTTTTATGTGGACCCAAGACTAGTGACTGCGGCAGCGGAAGCTAATGGGGATCTTTCTTTGTTATGACCCGGCCAGGGATCAAACCCCAACCTTCTGGTCTCAGGACGGACACTCACAAGGCCACTGAGCTGAAGGCAGTACCTTAGTTCAAGGCCTAAAAACGTGTATTGTAATGCTTTTACATTCTCTGTTAAAATGTGGAATTAGGGTAGGGTTGCTCAGGGTAGAAGGGAGAGTACAGCAACTTGCAATGGGCCTGGCTGGTCTATACAAGATACACTACACCTCAATGATACCCATGCATGTACCTGTCAAACTACTTAAAAAACATCAATGAAGTCCACAATCAGTATCACACCAGGGGGAGCTCCAAAAATCACGTTCAACCCAGATTTTGGCACAAATAAGGGTTTCAATTTGTTCTCCTGGTATGCCACCGAAATGTGGAATGGCCTACCAACAGCCATTTCACTATCGGAAGAAACACATGCACCATTAAGAAAGTGTGGTATCTGGATATTACACAAACACGTACAGTAGCCTATATTGGGTCCAGAGAGACAAGTACACACAGTCCCCCCACACACACACCCTCTTGGCCCTCCACATATGGACATGTTTAGATTAGCCCCATTTATGACACATAGAGATACTGCAGCACACACAGTCATATACACACACACACACACACACACACACACACACACACACACACACACACACACGCATGCACGCACGCACGCACGCACGCACGCACACACACACACACACACATACGTTTCACACGCACGTCACACGCACGTATATGTGATAGTACAGTTTACCATGTAAGGACAGTTTTGAGCCATCTCAGATTTACCATTGGCCATTGCCATGTTCCAGCACACACACCTGCTAGGCCAACACACAATCATACTGACCTACAGATGTGTGCACGTGCATACACACTGATGGTAATTCCCCATGGTTGAACAAAGGGACTCAGAGATGGAGTGAGGGACTCAGATTAGAAATGAGGGTGGACTGCAACTGAACTTGCAGACTGGCAGCGCACTCAGATGGCCTGTCCCTCACACCGTACACACCATGTCAGCCAAAATGACTTGTAACCTTTTCTAATAAACCATGTTTACTGAAGACGTTACGACCTGATGGGACTCCCTGGGCAGTATTATGCGTGTCTTAAGTACCAGGTCGTATGACTTAACTTAAGACCTGGAGGCGTGGTCAATGCCATTTGGCTATTCTGAGTGGCCAAATAGCATTGATCACGCCTCCAGGTCTTAAGTTAAGTAATAAGACCTGGTACTTAAAACACGCATTATACTGCCCCCTGTTTCTAATCAAGTAGAGGGTTCTGAGTGGTTTTGGGGTGGGTATAAACAGGGCAGTTTGATTGGCATGAAGGGCGGCGGAGAGTGGCATGAGGGGCAGGGTTAAGGTGTGATTCTCCTCCTCCTGAACATCTCTGCATGGTTACCAACTCCATAAAGAAGTGTGTCTAAAAGAACATATACAGGTGGCTGCATTTTGGAACTGGCCCCAGTAAAAACATATAGTATTGTGTATATTATTAATGTTTTCGATGACTTAAGTATGTGAGGACACTAATGGAAACCGAAAGCTGAAATGCTTTTCTGGTTTCATCCTTTTAGCAGACCTTGTATTGCAGTGGTTCCTAAAGTGTGGTCCGGGGACCCCCAGGGGTCCTTGAGGGTGTTCCAGGGGGTCCCCAGCTAAATGATAGTTTGGAACCAAAATGGAGTTGGAACAACAGATGTTCAGGAGGAGGAGAAACGCGCATTGGCCCTGCCCTTCATGCCACTCTCCACCCTCCACGTCAATCTTCCTGTCCCCATTTATACCTGCCCAGTACCACCCAGAATCCTCCATGTTTCGCCCGCCTCGCTGCATCGCACACTAGCCACCTTCCTACAGGCTTCTCGCAACCCACCCCCACCCCCTCACCTCCTAGCAGCTCCTCTCCCCGCTCCGCCCAAAGGAGCTTTTTCGGCACTAGAACTACTACATCCACCTCGCCAAAAGTGGATCAAACGACCAAAACAAAACTCTCTCCTCTCCTTCTCAGGTTCCTGCGGGGGATATCGTCCATGCGCACCGTAAGACGAACGCCTTACGACGAACGCCACACGACGAGTGCCATTCGACCTCCTCCCCAAAGACTCCAGGGTCGGCGACCCCCCCCGGAACCCACACATCTGCATCCATTCATCCCTCCTTCGTCCCTCCATTTCTTCACTGTCAATAAATCCCTTAAACCTCCCCAATGGCGTGTTTATTCCTACTAGTGAATGGACCCTTACGGGTCTGTAACTCTGAGAGTGTACAAATGGAACCAAATGGACCCGTTATTTGTACACTTTCAGAGTTAAATTAACATTGATTTTACAATATAAATTGGGGGTCCCAGAGATAGAAATGCCATTAAATGGAGGTCCGTAGCCTAATGCATGTGAAACTGGGGATCCTTGAAATGAAAATGGTTGAAAATCACTGTTAGAGCCGTGAAAATCTTCTCTTTTGGGGGTCCTTGGCATATATTTTCTAATGGGAGGTCCGCAGGCAAATGAGTGTCGATTTGGGGGTCCCTGACATGAAATAGTTTGGGAACCACTGTGCCTGTGCTAGGGGGGACCCCATGAGCACACCATAAAGCTACTTGGACATTACTTTGTGCCAGTATAGCCACCAGGCTCTAGCCTGCTCTTTGGGATTACTGACCCTTGCTTGCTCCTGGCACACTTGCACATGGACCACTTGGATGTGCACATACTACTGTACACTGACATGCCCGAAATAGGGACGCCAAGTTGCTTTAACTTTCTGTACACAGCTCATTTATATCCCTGTCATTTGTTTCTGGGATCTGGGATGCTAAGGTCCTGCAGCCTTGATGATCAACCTCTTGAAGGCTGTGAGATGTTTAATGGGCTGACCTTCTATAATCATAATACAACCCAAAGTTGCTTTACAAAACAAATAAAATTACAACTTTATTAGAAGAGACAAAAACATTAAGCTGATTAGAGCTAGGCGGGGAAAGCGAGGTGGTCTTGAGGGAGGCTTTGAAAAGGGCAAGAGTGCATGGCGATGTGAGGTGGGAGTGTGTTCCAGAGGCTGCAACTGAGAAAGCTAGTGTCACCCCAGATGCGTTTTTTGGTTTTGGGTCCAAGAGGTTGTCATCACCAGACCTGAGGAAGTGGGAGGAGGTTCAGTGAGGTAGCGATGATCAGTGTTTTGAAATCTATTCTGTGTAAGTGTTTGACTGGGAGCCATAGTGAAGGTCCTGTTTAATGGGCTCCTCCCACTGCTGTAATGGGGCTAACTACAGCATTGATTCTCCCTCTGAAGACTGTGATAGTCTGCAACCATTACACTTATTGCCACATCACCAGCTGTTGAACTGGTACAATTACAAGGGGAACACATGTTTGTGTATGTAGTATCCCTTTATCTCTATGCAAGTCTGCGTGGGTGTTTATCGCATGTGCGTGCGTGCGTGTACGTGTGTGTATGTGTGCGTGCGTGCAAGCGTGCGTGCGAGAGAGAGAGAGAGAGAGAGAGAGAGAGAGAGACATCTGACAGAGAGAGAGAGAGAGAGAGAGAGAGAGAGAGAGAGAGAGAGAGACATTACTCCAGAGACAAACTCTCATAATTAAAAAGAAACTGCTTATTGTTTGTGTGTGATGTCACAGAGCCCTCGTCAGACAGCAGCTGAAACTGCAGCTTAAATCATTTCATTAAAACTATCCATTCATGGACGATAGATACATTCATATTAGCGCCAGCGGTGATAGACAATATACTATATTAATTAACACCTCTACGCTAAACCAGTCAGAGTTGGATCTGATATGTCAAGAGCTTTTCATATAAGAGCTAAAATGTAAAATGTGTTGCTATATAAATATTTGAAGTTTTTCAGAAAACTTCAGGATTTAGAAGCGTTTTTAGAATCGGCCTCAGTCCAAACTGGGTTAAGAGGTACAGTACACAGTAGACTCCTCATTATTTATACATTTAGAGTGTACACATATTCACACAAGTTAAACTAACACTCAGGATTCCCAGTTTAACATCTATATAAACCACTGACATGATCTGATTTTGGTTAAACATGATTGAATCAAACACAGATTTGGAATCACAAGTGCATACGTTTATATAATTCACTTAATTGCCATCTTTTTTTTTGTAATAATGTTGTGAATCCAAGTTTATTCTTAACAGAAGAGACACATCACTGTATTACTCACATGAACCCTAATCTAGGCATGTCATAAAGTGATGTAGAGGGAAAAAAGGAAGGGGTCAAGTGTAGACCTCTGGGGGACCCCAAGTATATAAGTGGTTTATAGTTTCATCTTTAGTTTGAAATATCCTTGGTTTGGTTTAAAACTAAAACATCACATTTCGGCTACACATGTTGCAGTTGACAAACGCACCTGACACTAGCCATTGAGATTTTGTGATATGTGTTTTCTCATTGTGTAAAGCAGTTGTAAGCGGGTGTACTTTTCACTTAACCAAAACATTATGCTTTGGTTAAGTGAAATTCATCATAGATTTTATGACCCAGGGGTCGGACCGTCTCACAGACACTCAGACACACATTTCACACACACACGCACGCACGCACGCACGCACGCACCACACGCACACTCACACGCACACACACACACACACACACGCACGCACGCACGCACACACGCACACACACTATTCATATATTTCTAACATGCTCCATACACAAATACAGACACATACACACGTAAGACAAACCCTCCACCTCCCTCTGACACACGCATACACCCGCGCGCACATTGTGAGGGTGAGAATGAGCTGTTGTGTAGCAGGCTAGCTGTCTCCCTGGTGAGCTGTGTGTAAATATTGTGTGTAGAGACACTAGACATGCTAAAGCAGCGACACAAGCTATATAACACAGCATAGCGTTCCTTTATCTCTCGACACATAAACTCATGAATATGGAGGCTTCACTTAGCGCTGCAAAAATGTCAACGGGGGCTCAATGACAACACGCTCGGCGCCTGATTTATTTAGAATCTTGTATGAGGCTCATGTTCTTTCAGGTATTTCTTGGTTTGGCTTTGACAGAAACGTGGAGAGACATGACAGTAGGAGAGGGAGAGGAGAGAGAGAGAGAGAGAGAGAGAGAGAGAGAGAGAGAGAGAGAGAGAGAGAGAGAGAGAGAGAGAGAGAGAGAGAGAGAGAGAGAGACAGGGAAACTTTCAAAAGTATAAAGCTATAACGGTCTCCTATATGGAACTAGCCTAGACCTATCTCTGCCAAAATGCACAATCTTTTTATAGTTTCACAAGATAGTATCACCCAAAGTGTTATTTGTACATACATTGTTTTATCTTGTTCCATTTTTGCTTTGGCAATGTAAAGGTACGTTTTTCATACATGCCAATAAAGCTGAATTGAATTGAATTGAATTGAATTGAATTGAATTGAATTGAATTGAATTGAATTGAATTGAATTGAATTGAATTGAATTGAATTGGAGAGAGAGAGAGAGAGAGAGAGAGAGAGAGAGAGAGAGAGAGAGACAGAGACAGAGACAGAGACAGCGACAGACAGAGACAGAAAGAGACACAGACAGAGACAGGGAGAGAGAGAGACTGAGGAAAGACTGAGAAACAGGAAAGACTGAGAGACCCAGACCAAGAGGAGGGCATTTTTTTGTCGGGGGTAGCAGTGGCTCAGGAGCTAATGTGGCCGTCTTGTAATCGGAAGTTTATCGCTTCAATCCCCAGTTCCTCCTGGCTGCATGTCCAAGTCCCCTTTAGCAATGTCCAAGTCCCCTTTAGCAATGAAAGGCCTATAGGGCCTTATAGGCCTATTCATACTCCAGTTTTAGCCTTAGGTGATAAGGTGACCCCCCAAAAACTACAACATGACGTGACGTCACGCTGCGGTGATAAGCGACTCACCGCTCACCCAACACATCTCTCTGTTTTTACTAACCACTGTTTCGGTGGTCACCTTATCACCTAAAACTGGAGTATGAAAAGGCCTTAAGACACTTTTACCACTACAGTGACTTATGGGGCCAATCATTCGGGGCTCCGACGTGAAAAAGTTTGAGAACCACTATTTTAGATTGTTACATATATACCTTCTTCAAATTGCTACATACTGTACCTTCATCTTACAAATGGTTACATATTCAGCTTTTACATTGTTACAGAGCGTTATAGTTTGCAGTATGACTACAGAGCTTTATAGTTTAACTGTAAAAAGTATGATTACGGAGCTCCATTCGTGCTACAGTGTCACCTTTTACAGCATTTGATGTCAGCGCCACCAACAACAGCTCAAGATATCTGTCAACATTTTTTTTTCTTTCTTGTGCACTGCTGTGAAACATATGTCAAGGCGTCACGGGGATCAGATGCATTGCCCTCTGAAGTTGTCTGATTACAATGTTCTTTCACTTCAGGACCAAAATAAAGGCGAGATGTGAGCAGAGTTGCTCCCTCCAGACTCCCCCTTAAATTGACTGAAGAAAATAATTGTGACGTCTGTGATTGTATAAATGCTACCTGCCAACTGTAAGGTAAAGCTATATTGTCCCTGAGTGGCAATGTGGTGTGCCATAGCAGTGAAAACAATGGAACAACAAACATGTGACTGGTGATATGTCTAACACCCATTTCATAACTGTTTGGACTTGTTGTGAATTTGCAAACAATGAATAAATATTTATGACAGAAGAACACAGACGTACACACAGCCTACAGTCATGAATACGAGCATCGTTAACATGCATTAACGTTGTGGTGTGTTGTCCTGCTGTGATTCTGTGGATGTGTAAAGATTGGTTCACATTTAGCTATGCAGATACAAGGGAACCTGAGGGTGAAACACGCACGCACGCATGCACGCACGCACGCACGCACGCACGCACGCACGCACGCACAGTAGGTGGTCTATAATATAATAGGCAAACTTCCATATTTACATTACATCACGAAACTATCAGGTGAAAATTACTCATGCAGCTAGAATACAGCCTGACGCCTGTGTGTGCGCGTGTATGTGTGTATGTGTGTGTGTGTGTGTGTGTATGTGTGCGTGCGTGCGTGCGTGCGTGCGTGCGTGCGTGCGTGCGTGCGTGCGTGCGTGCGTGCGTGCGTGCGTGCGTGCGTGAGTGCGTGCGTGCGTGCGTGCGTGCGTGCGTGCGTGCGTGCATGCATCCACTCCATGGGGAAAGCGGAGTCTGATGACTTGTTGTTGTTATTAGTGATTGTGTGTGTGTGCATATCTGCTGTACTGATGACTGTTGTATTATTCTCGTTGTTTGTCTTAATAATGGCCCTCCTACGTATACTGTTTACTGCACAGCATGAAGTCTCACACACACACACACACACACACACACACACACACACACACACACACACACACACACACACACACACACGTGTGTGTGTGCCCCATAGCGATGATTTGATTGGCTGAGGGCTTAAAAAGTGAGGATAAATGAAAAAGTGATTGGCCGGAATGTATTGATGTATGATGATGTAGTACAAATAAAGATAAAAGCGCCCCTCACTTCACACGAGTGTGATTTGTAATGTACTATTACCTTAAAGGTGTGTATAATAACCTTAATGGACACATTTGCCTGCTTTATGCAAATGTATCCTTCTTTATAATTGGAAATATATTGAAAACCCCGAAACCCTGATGACCTTGGGATCCATCACTGAGTATACGTCCCAGGTGCATCCATGCAATGTTTTTTTTGTTATAGTTTATAACTATTTACTATTTATAGTGACTCATAGGAATAGGCGGGTGACAGCCGGAATGTAGACGGCACCCGGGTGAGCAGTATGGGTTAGCGCCCCAGCCTGTGTCCTCGGTGAGGAGTCAACCCACAGAGCCTATAGTCCTTCCATGCGCCAGGAGCGTACCTCCCAGCCCTGGCAGAGTAGTTCTGGAGTAGTTCCAACGGATTGTGTGGCCCTGGTTTTTCCCTAATGGGACTGATTGAGGGTAGCTACTGCGACGTAAGTCGGGTATGATGTTCGAGAGACCCGAAACCCCGATGACCTTGGGGATACCTCCCAGGTGCATCCATGCAATGTTTTTTGTTAAAAACCGCAAATGATTCATGTAAACCAGAAACCCTAAAAGGCACTGCATTAACCATAAGAATATGTTCACATCATTATACGATAATAATTCAAGCCAAACATTGAATTCAATCCAAAATTGAATATAGAACAAACAGATACAAACCATATTGCTAACAGCAGTGCAGGCTGACTATACACACACACACACACACACACGCACACGCACACGCACACGCACACGCACGCGCACACGCACGCACGCACACGCACACGCACACACGTGTGCACACACACGCACAAAAACATCCGCACCCCCACCTGCGTTCCAAACAATACACAAAGACACTCTATCTGTAATTATTTTACCTCAACAAACAAGTTTAATTGGCTTGGTGGAGGGCATGAATGTGTGTGTGTGTGTGTGTGCGTGTGTGTGTGTTTCTTTTCACTGTTCAGCACCCCTTGAGCATGTATGTACAACTTGTTTGTCACTGTGTGTGTGTGTGTGTGGGGGGGGGGGGGGGGGGGGTTGATTAGTGCATGGACCACATCACAGTGTAATAGAGCCCATTGGGATCTAGGCATGTGTACAGTTGCTAGCTGTAAATTGACCTGCCCCCTGTGTATGCATGCGTGTGTGTATGTGTGTGTCTGAGAAACTCTGCAGATAGATTTAATAACTGTTCTCTCTCCCTCAAGCCCTTATCTTTCCATAACACACACGTACACGTACACGTACACGTACATGTACACGCACGT
>NC_136799.1:14907793-14917793 GCF_951216825.1 Electrona antarctica | reverse complement strand
GCTGTGTCCAACACTAAAGGCCAGTCCACACCAATGCTTTGCTGTGTCCAACACTAAAGGCCAGTCCACACCAATGCTTTGCTGTGTCCAACACTAAAGGCCAGTCCACACCAATGCTTTGCTGTGTCCAACACTAAAGGCCAGTCCACACCAATGCAACTCCTGGCAAATCCAACTCCTTGCAGCATGTAACTTGTAACTACTTACGTTGCAACCAGTGGCAGTTGCAAGGAGTTGCATTGGTGTGGACATGGCCTTAAAACTGTTTTGTTGCTAGGAGTTTTTGGACTAGTTGCATTGGTGCTATGCCGTCTGGCCTTTATACAATGTCAGCTGCATATAGTGGAGGTTGCTAATCATGATGGGACGTACTCACTTAGGACTTGAGGACTCGATTCTGAAAAATAATATCTTCAGTGGTGCTCAAACCTTTTCATGTCAAGGACACCAAATATCTTTGCCACAGAGAACAGGAAGGGGGCCCAGGGTATCGCCATGTAGGACGCCTGTGAGAATCTCAAACTCCATACAGGCCCAGAGAATGTCCCCGAGTAGTTTCCCCCGGTGTATTGTACAAAGGCCTTTGTCACAATACACCCTCTAATGTGGGTCTGGTTGAGGATCATACATATATATATTCTTCATTAACCAGGGTCCCCCAGGGCTCTGTTTGGCACCCTCCTTTTTCACCCTCAACACCAAACCACTTTTCCAAGAAAATAGTTGACAGACAACCTTATACAACCTCAAACAAGTCGCATTGCGATGTGTGTACATCTGCTATATTTTGCCAAATGTTAATTTTTGCCGTTTATTACATTTCCAGAATTGCCCTAGAACCATGTGGTTAAAAGTGGGGTATATGTAAATTAACAAATCGCACCTATTCAAATAAACATGACACAAATCTCTAAATCACTAATAAATTCTTTATTTTGAATAGGCTACTCAGAAAACATACAGACATGTCAACATACATGTCTCAGAGAGCATCATGCGCAAAACAGCGGACACAGTCAAATCTTCTGTCATTTCATCTTTCACTGTTATGCTATGCTATGTTATGTTATGTTATTTGCGCTCTGTCTTATGACATTGTCGCGTACAGAAAATAGCAGATCTACAAGATGACATCGTGTCACGGTGTGCAACACGCTGCGAGCTTGTAGATCTGCTATTTTGGACACATTCAAGTATTGTATGAATATAGGCATTGCTGAGGATTTAGCATGTTGAAGATAGACGTGAGCTAAATGTCACATCCAATTCCAATTATATATACAGAATGTAGAATGTTTTATATCGGAAGGTGTGATATGGAGTGTTAATGACATAATGACGTCTAATTGGTTTTGGTGGTTCCCAGTAAACAGGACTTGATGTTCAATTTCTCTTTTGTTTTTGTTTTTTATTGGTCTTGCAAAATGATAAAACAATAATTTCATTAAGAGTAAAATAACTGTAATATAATAAGGAAATTATGAATGTGAAGTGAAATATTCCAATAAATACAAATATGACATAGTGCTACTATTAGCATACACTATAATGTAATTTCATATAATATCCTATATTGTATGAAATGTAAAAAACATACCAATATGATTATCAATTGTATTGAAATGTTATATTATGAAAAAGTGTTTCTTGTATTTGTAAGAGTGACAGGGGTTCATTCAGTGTCGTTTGCTGACATCTACAGACAACTAGTGGTACTGCAAACTATGTTAAAGAATTAAAGTTTTGACGGCATACATTTAGTTTTGATGCAGACCTGTGGCGATTGGAAGAGACAATCTGTCTCTTTTTTTCCTCCAGTGGACATTCGACTCAGATGGACACAGTGTAGGACAGACAGACGGACGGACGGACGGACGGACGGACGGACGGACGGACAGACAGACAGACAGACAGACAGACAGACAGACAGACAGACAGACAGACAGACAGACAGACAGACAGACAGACAGACAGACAGACAGACAGACCAGAATATAGCGTAGGCCTATCTATCCTGGCTACAAGATGTGCAAGGCTATGCATGCTGTGAGAAAACTACAAGACAAATTATATAGGCTACCGCCTACCGATTGTTTAGAACCCACTGTTACCCATGGGGTTCCTAACCCTAAGCTCCCACGGGGCAGCACACCTAAACCTAACCCCAACCCTCTCCCGACCCCCAACGCACCTCGGACCAATGCTCCTTCCTTCGAACCATAGTATGCCTCCCTTACCCATGTTAGCCTCGGTCCCAGCCAGCCGTAGCCTCACCTGCTGTAGCTGTAGCCTCTACTTGGAAACCCAGACATTTTGACTGCCTCACCAGTAGGCGGCGCTGTTAGCCTTAATACACAACCCTGCTACCATATCATATTTCTGTCAGAAGCCGTTGAGGGCTGATTTTACCCTTTTGCTACCATGCAACGACCACCACAGACACAGACACAGACACTGACACAGACACAGACACAGACACAGACACAGACACACACACACACACACACACACACACACACACACACACACACACACACACACACACACACACACACACACACACACACACACACACACACACACACACACACACACACACACACACACACACATCCCCTCCAATCTCTGAACTTTGCCCATCTCTCATATCATTCACTAAAGGTAGCCTATACCTACTGTATGAGTCTAGCTGCAGACAAACATTACGTGTACACATGGACATAGTAAATGGTGCATTTATATATATATATAGTATATAGTATATAGTGAACTTATGTAAGCCTATAATGGATACAACAAGCATGTACAAATCAGACAATTTTGGCCTGTCAAAACTGTCTTTTATGACACCAACTGATTCATAATCAGTTTAAAAACACTTTCCATTAGCCCAATTAAGTCATGGGTTATGTTTGATTGATTGATTGATTGAACATTTTATTAACAGTTTGCAGAATTACAGTACATTTCAAGCACAAACTCAATACAAAGGCTGTTAACTGTGAGTGGACGACCCAATTAAGCATTACACTTGTTTACAACAGGTGGTGAATACACAATGACTAATGGCAGTATAAATTCAGTTTCCAATTCTGTTTATTCATATATAGTGCAACATCACCCCAAGGTGTAGGCCTATACACCTCACCGCAAAGAAGGCAATTTGAAGTGTGTGCGCACATATACTGCACACACCTCATGCAATCAATCACACAAACACTAGAAAGCAATTCACACTAACACTGTAGACATGATGACAAATATTTGGAGGCTTTTAAACAGGAATACCAAACGAGTCGCCCATTTACCAACTCGCCCACGTGAAAAGTGAAGAACGCGGTCGCCTTGGAATTTCAGAAAGTGCAGATAACTAGCCCCAAACCGTGGATGACTCGCCCCGAAAGCGTGGATATCTTGACAGGCGACGGTACCTGGTAGGCTTACCATCTGGAGCTATGCTCACTCACACACCATTATGTTCACCCTCACCTGAGGGTATTCATCATTGTTTGGTGGTGTCAGTCTTCTTTAGTTAGTCTGTATTAGTGATCACCCAAACATTGGGTTTTGATTTGATCACTACCTGCCTGGCTGTCCTGCTTTTGGGTCCTCATCTCACCAGCTCGTGACACACGATACGACATACGAATTACCTACGTGAAACTGTCTGAGTTCAAGAAAAAATAATGTGTTTGGTAAAGCTATGAGTTCAGTAAATGTGGACCTTTGTGTTGGAGTTTAATGACATTATTTCAACTTGTTTGTTGTTGTTCCCCCCCCCCCCCCCCCCCCCTCCATAAATCAATGCCTAAGGCCTCACTCACACCTTCACATCTAGCATACAGCATTGTTGGATGCTAGATGTAAACAAAAGGTAAGTATGCATGGCCGCCCCAATGCATTTCCAATGGAAGTCACATGGTTTGACACAACATTTTTGTTGTACGGCTTTCGGCTGTGTTTCGACTGCCCCCCTCCCCCTCATACAACAAAAATGTTGGGTCAAACCATGTGACTCCCATTGGAAATTAATTGCGAGCTTGCATCAGTAAACACGTCTCATGCATCAGCTATACAACAATCTGTTGTGCAGGTGTGAGTGAAGCCTAAGGCCTGACTCACACCTTTCGATCTAGCATACAACATTGTTGGATGCTAGATGTAAAGAAAGGGTTTGTTTACATCTTGCCCCAATGCATTTCCAATGGAAGTCACATGGTTTGACACAACATTTGTGTTGTACAGCTTTCGGCTGTGTTTCGACAGCCCCCCTCCCCCTCATACAACACAAATGTTGTGTCAAACCATGTGACTCCCATTGGAAATGCATTGTGAGCTTGCATCAGTCAATAATTCTCATGCATCAGCTATACATCAATCTGTTGTGAAGGTGTGAGTCAGGCCTAAGGCTCACATGGTTTGACACAACATTTTTGTTGTATGAGAGGGAGGGGGGCAGTCGAAACACAGCCGAAAGCCGTACAACAAAAATGTTGTGTCAAACCATGTGACTTCCATTGGAAATGCATTGGGGCGGCCATGACACTTATCCTTTGTTTACATCTAGCATCCAACAATGTTGTATGCTAGATGCGAAGGTGTGAGTGAGGCCTTATACTTCATCATACAAGGTGTCATGCTAAAGTAGGCTATTGAAAATAGACAATCTATACAGTCACAATGCGTCATCTCTTTGTGACCTTACGTAGCTATGCAATTTTTCATATTTTTTGTATGAAAAATGTGGAAGTGGATAGTGTGTCTGTAGGGTTGCTGTAGGTTGTTGAACCTACAGCATTTACAAGAACTTGTGACTAAATAATAACAGCATTGGATCCATTAGAAGAACCACAGGCAAATTCTTTCTCCCCCATTTTCTGAAAGGTAACCGTTTTGCACATACAAGGTTTCAGTGAGGGTATTGACACACAGACACACAGAGGGACACATGTTGGCACAAAGGCACGTGAACAGACACACACATGGAGGACAGGGATGGGAGCTAATTTCACTTCAGGTTGACGAGTCCATTAATGACTCTGTCAACCCTCAACGCTCCGTCTCCCTGACAACAGTTATTAGTGATAATATTACTGAACAGGTCACATGCCGCCCGCACAGCGTACGCACACGCACGCACGCACGCACGCACGCACGCACGCACGCACGCACGCACGCACGCACGCACGCACGCACACACACACACACACACACACACACCCTAGGTGATATACCGCACGGCGGATTGGGGGTTGGGCAGAGAGAGACAGGAATCAAAGTTCATTTTCAAACGATAGTCTAAACCAATTGACTATACCCCCCTCCCCACCCCCCAACACACACACACACACACACACACACACACACACACACACACACACACACACAGATGTGTGTGTGTATTACACACACACACACACCCCTGCTGTGAGTTGCCGGTTCAATTCCCCGGTGACGTGACACTGTATGGAAATATAATGATATGGAAGAGAGGGCCCTGGACTGGAATAAGTGAGACATACATATATGACAGAATGATCCGCAGTCATCTGCTGTCTGCCAACACATACAGACACACTGCCTGGCCATATCACACCATACAGATGTAAACTGACAGGTATAAATGATCAAAATGACACCTTGAATGTTGTCAGGGCCTTGTCAAGGCCGTCCATGTTGACATGTGTTAGAGAGAGAGAGACAGGAAACAGTGGGGCATCCTGTAGTTCTGGCTGTAAACACACACAGAGGGGATTTGACCAGATGAGGAAATGACATGCGGGGATGACTTCAATGTGTCACTACTTTGATTGATTGATTGATTGAAAAATGTATTAACAGTTTGCAGAATTACAGTACATTTCAAGCACAAACTCAATACAAAGGCTGTTAACTGTGAGTGGACGACCCAATTAAGCATTACACTTGTTTCCAATAGGGTCCACAATGTTCAATTCCTCAACTACTACTACTACTACTACTACTACTACTACTACTACTACTACTACAGCTACTACTACTGCTACTGCTACTACTGCTACTGCTACTGCTACTGCTACTGCTATACTGCTACTGCTACTGCTGCTGCTGCTGCTGCTGCTGCTGCTGCTGCTGCTGCTGCTGCTACTGCTGCTGCTGCTGCTGCTGCTGCTGCTACTGCTACTGCTACTGCTACTGCTACTGCTACTGCTACTGCTACTGCTATACTGCTACTGCTGCTGCTGCTGCTGCTGCTGCTGCTGCTGCTACTGCTGCTGCTGCTGCTGCTACTGCTGCTGCTGCTGCTGCTACTGCTACTGCTACTGCTACTGCTACTGCTACTGCTACTGCTACTATACTACTACTACTACTACTACTACTACTACTACTACCATAGACATATGTTTCTTCTGGCTCCGGGTCGCGTGTCTCTGTTGAAGGCATGCGCAACGGAAGTCCCGAAAAATAAACTGTGATTGGCGTGATGATTGGCAGCGAGAGACATTGAGGGATTCTGTACTGGCCATATATGGAGCGTGTCTTGAGTGTACAGGGATTGATGAGCTCAGATCAACATATGGAATGTCAGAACAGGTCAGCTCCATATATGGAGATCTAAGGGTGGCAGCGGGGGCAGTGTCTTGAGTGTACAGGGTTTGATGAGGGGCCAGATAGTGCCGGACCTTCATTTTCGGGCCTGTTGAGAACTCTAGTTTTCTCCGGCTGCCGGTCGCGGCTGCACTAATAACTTTGGGGCAGGCCCGTCTAGAGTTTAAATGGACAGGTATCATTCAAAAGGGAGACATCGAAGAGGAAGGATGGATGGGGGATGGGGAAGGATCAACATATGGAATGTCAGAACAGGTCAGCTCCATATATGGAGATCTAAGGGTTTGAGGGATCTCCATGGGCATTCCCATGTGGGATTAATATTGAATATTGACATCAGGGATCTCCATCCCTGATGATGTCACATGATGTCACGATGCTTGACCATAATATGGTCCACCTCACGCCGGTTCTTGTATTCATTATTTTGTTTTATGGTTAGAAATAAGGTTAGAAATTATTTTAGCGTTAGGCATAGTTTTACTGGGGTTTAGGGGTAGGTTAATTTACTTAGGTTACGTTTAGGAATACCAAGAGCAGTTCTGCCGGCTGTACGCCCAGGGTGTTTTGAGGCAAGCTTTCCAGTATTCTTGGAACAAGCATAAGCGCACAGGTGCTGCTTCTCTTCCGCTCCATGTTAATGTGAATGTAGCAGCCTGGCCCAGCCAGCGTGCTTTCTGGTCTAGAGGGGCGGGCGCACTTGGAGCAAGCGCTGGAGAAATATTGGTTCACCGATCTGAACCTGCCCCCCTCCGCCCCTCCCCTCCCTCGTAGAAAACAGCAATTTTGAGCCGTAGCGAACTAAAATAAAAGCCTGAATACCGAGGCTCTCACTTGAGATCCATTGACCAGACTTTCCCGCTGTGGCCAAGTTTGGCGAGAACAGTCGCGCATAAACCTTCTGTGTGCAATAAAGCACCCGCGTGCGGGGCTACAGACAGCTTCGATGGGTTTCGAATCGTCAGAGTGTATTTGTATGCACCTTCTGTCTTTCCTGCATTGTCCCCCTCTCAGTTGTCCTGTCCTGTTGTGTTAATGGTTCCCAGCGGCAGGCCTGCTGTCTGCCCACAAACTATTGAACAGGTAATCTGCTGTAAAGCTGCTTCCGCAAATCATTTACCCGATCAATTCTTCTCTTTTGCGATGGCCACCATTGTGTTGCTATTGACAGCTCTAGATTGTTTGTTTGTCTCTGTGTTGTAGAGCTGCTGTGTTGTATAAGGCTGCGCTGCAAAGTTATGTTATTATTAGTAATAAGAGTAGCAATAAAAGTAGTAGTAATACTGTAGTTAAATTTGTATTATTATTATTATTATATAGCAGTCCTTGTGGCATATATAGAGAACAGTGGTTCTCAAACTGGCGTCCGAGGACCTGCAGGGGACCTTGAGGAGTTGTGGGACTGTTCATGTGGTTCCATGTGTACACGCTCCGAGTTAGGATTTAGCAGTGGCAGCCATTTTGTGGTTCCACCGAGCCAAAGCCCATTCATTATTGTTATATAGAGATTTCAAAAACATTTTTATATCAATTATTTTAAGCCTAGAATCAAGCTAGCACTCCTGCTGGTGAATCATGGCCATCCAAATAGATAAACATACAATGCTGGAGGTCTGTGGCCTAGTGGCTATAGAATATAATACTGGGGTTCCTTCAAATTGAAAGGTTTGAGAACCACTAACATAGATACCCTAGACATTGCTTCTGGTTGGTTTGGTGATAGATATAGATGGCCCTGAACCTTAGCGGAGCCGTGCAGGCCAGCTGTTACCAACCTTTTCCATGCCAAGGACCCCATATAGCCATTTGCCCCTGTTGCGAAAAGGCTTAAAAAAGAATAACTCAGTCATAACTGCCAGGTGCAGTGCAGAGTATGGGTTTTTATGCCGTCAGCATTCAGACTATGGGTTTTATATGGGTAAGTCTCCCACTGGCTCATGAATAGGTGTCCACTAAGGTCATCAGTACGGTCGCTAGTACAGAAGTAGCAAAGGTAGTCCAGGCGCCTTTCAAGCACCCGGCAAAAAGTGGCTAAAACGGTGGATCTACAAGCTCACAACTCATAGCATGGTGATGCATCTTGAGTTTGTAGATCTGCTAGTTTAACCAATATTTTATGTTTGACAATTTGTGATATTTTTTTGTTTTCAATCATTTTGACAATAATGACAGTTAAACTGGCACAATATACTTCTGAACTGAATTTGAATTGATGTGTGATTGGTGTGCTCAAATGAATAGTCTTCACTTTATGCTGGGTGATGACCCAATAAAAGGCTGAACAATAACAAACAAAGAGCATAGCCAGCACTGATTTACACGTTTTAGCAGAATCGCTGAGGAAAAGACTATACCTTCTGCGAATGTGCATTATTAAAAGTGTTATACTGAATTATTTGTGAGCGCTGACAACTTAATGTGTTGGTTCACACGTCCTCCTCGGGCCAACAGGGGTTGGCAGCACACGGCAGTATACTATACTGTGCTGGAAAACTAACTAACTACTAAAATGGGAGAAAGTGAAAAGGCTACAGAGTATAAATATTTGAATAAATAAATAATCAGTAATAGTAGTAACCGTATTAGTGGCAGTCATTATTAATATTATTATTAAAGTCACAGCTAGGATAAAATAAATAAATGGAAAGCAGTTACAAGGCATCTGCAGGATAACCATAATGTCCCTTACACATTCCATCTGTGACCTCTGACTCCTCCTCTCTTGGCACTTATTAAGAAGCTGTCATGTTATCCAAACCATTACATTCACAAACAGAAGGGTCGCAACCCCACCACTAGTCCTCCCTCGGAGGAATTGAACCGTCAACTTTTCCATATCTCCAAGACGCGACCCGGTCACCTGCAGCCTGTTATTATTACCCAGAAGCCCCCTCTCTTCCCCTCCACACGTCCCCTGGTGACAACACAACCTGACGATTAGCGTGTGCAAATCCACACGCACACAGAGAACACGGCGATGGGGGGGGGGGGGGGGGGGGGGGGGTTCACGTGTGAAGGCCGACACGTGAAGATGAACATACACATATTCAACTCTCTCTCTTTCTCTCTCTCTCTCTCTCTCTCTCTCACACACACGCACACGCGTGCACACACACACACACATGCACACACGCATGCACAAAGGTGTAGCGAATGCCTGACATGTATTTTGATGTTACCATGGAAACACATGTCTTACGTGGAGGGAAGGAATTGAATTAAAGGGATAAGAAAAGTAATAGAACGAAAGAAAGAAAGAAAGAAAGAAAGACATGTTGATATATCAAAGTTGAATTTGATAGAAAACGTGTGAGAATGAAGACTACAACCTTAGATCAGTGTTGATAAGCTCATTTCTCATATATGGTCAATAACTTTGAACTTCAATTTATGAAGACTGAAATAATCTTCT
>NC_136799.1:14887793-14902793 GCF_951216825.1 Electrona antarctica | reverse complement strand
AGATATTTACATCGAGGATGGCAAGGCCGCAGTTTAACAGATTCATTTTCCCTAAGTGTCATAAGAATGTGGCTAAAACAAAGGAGACCAAATATATCTGTAAAATAAAAAATATTCAAAAACAAATACTTAAATGTAAATTAAATCAGCTAGTAAATCAAGCATTATTATGAAAAAATAAATACAACAAATGATCAGGATATCCATATGATAACAGATTTTTTTAACCATGATTAACACAATTCTTTGCACCTCAACAGACCAGCAGGCAGCAGACAGCGGACTCTGTCAGAAATGCCATTGCTCCCACCTATATACACCTCCCACCAGACAGAACCAAATTATACGGGATTAATATGATCCACAACATGTCACATCTGTTTTACATACATTTCAATTGATTTAGGCTTGTAGATCTTGGCTGTGTTTCCCAAAGAAATTTTGTGTTGCACGTAGCTTGAACACTGCATCTAGGTCGCACAGTGCGGCCTAATTGGCAGCCAATCAGACACTATGTCCTTTTTTGGGAAACACTATATATATATATATATATATATATATATATATATATATATATATATATATATACATACATACACACAAACAGGTATAGCTTATCGTGCACATCCAAGTGGGGGAGGTGCTAGTAGGAAAGGCATAAAATGCATGCAAATGCTTTGCATGCAAAGCACCTGACGAAGCCTACACGGCGAAACGCGTCGTGCAAATAAAGCAATGAAGCAAAAATAATCTTGTCCTGAGCGTCTCTGGAGTGTGCGGTCTTTTATTGACCGGTCAGGCCGGTATGGTAGGCCTCAGGCCTCAGGCCTATCATTGCGTGGCACATCTATGCACGGAATATCTATGTTCACAGTGAAAGGGGGTGTTGTTGAGAAGAGCCACACGCATACTCACTATGCATATTTTGTTTGGGAAACCCAGCCCTTGCCTTTACAAAGTCTTGTCAAAGCTCAGTGTCCCTCTGACACAAAAGTCCCTGTCCATGACAGGCCCCAATCAGTGTTCAGGTGTGCTTCTTGATAACCTGAAAGTCCTGCAGGAAGCCATTTTGAATGTTTGATTCTTGAGCAGAGCTATACGGTGAGAGAGCTGATTGTGACTTGTTTGTTGTTTGCTTAATAAAGAACCTTAAAGTTTATAGTTTGTCATTTCTGTTTGTCCATAATACTACCTAACAAGTTTGCACCATTGATAGGCATGTAAAGAACAAACATGGACAGTGACATAAGCCTTTTGGTCTGTTGTTGGACTAAATTTCCAACAATGAACTGTACAAACAAACAGGGAGCCGGAGCATCAATAAGGATATTCATTTTACACGCTGCCTGAGATGGCTTGGACATGTGCCGAGGATGAAGCAGGACCACATCACAAAGGTGGCTTTAAGATGGACACCACCAGGCAAAAGAAAACCTGGGAGGCCCAACACCACCTGACGCAGAACTGTGTATCACAAGAGCTAGAACAGATGAACCTGTCATGGGGAGAGGCGCAACATCATTGCCAGGGATCGAATGCAATGGAGAGCGTGGAGGGGAACGATAAGTGTGAGTGTGAATCAATCTAAGTGTTTATTTTATGTCTCATACATCAAAAGCTGCAGTTATACGTCTAACATCTAGCTTCCTTGCATTGCTACAGTGACTCCTCTCTCCAACAGTCATATTAAGGCAATCAGGTGGTAATGTCTTTGTGCCTGTCTCTCCGCAGGTATGCTAGCTTTATTAGGCTAATCAGCGCTAATAGCATCAGTCTCCCTGTTCCTGTAATTGGCTCCGAACTCCAATTAGCCGAGGCTGTTAGCACCTGCAAGTCAATCCCCTTTTAACAGACAACTAGGGCTGCAATCGGCACCAATTAATTATTATTAGGATAGGATTATATTGGCGCGGAAATGTTTCAAGGTGTAAAACTTGCGTCTTTGTGGGGATGTTGTGGGGTGTGAAGTATAGTGTTGAAATATGAGCTAACATTTAGCGGTGTGAAATATGAGCTGATGAAATGAGCTGCCACTGTGACAGTCTCATGGAGGAAATGTAAAGTGACTCAGAGTCATAACCGACTTATACACACTTTTACTGTAGGCTACTGTATGTCCTGAGGGGGGGGGGGGATCCAGGGGGCCCCCAGCTCACAGCGCGCCATGCTTGCCACACATCTGCTATTTCTGAATTATCGAAAATGTATGAGAAATTAGGACTTTTCTTTTACATAAATCTTTTCTTCTGGCTGGTATACCTTGATCACTTGTTAACTATAGGTATCATGTAGTATTGTATCATTGGTGTATATGTCACAGTAAAGAGTAGTCACTATTGTGATATGCTGTAGGCTACTGAAATATATAGTAATCCAATACTAATAATAATAATAATAATAATAAAACTTTATTTGTATAGCACCTTTCATGACATGAAATGCAGCTCAAAGTGCTTTACAGAGCAATGGAGAAAAAAAAGAAAAGCAAGGCATAAAACATTAATATAATAACAGTAATGCAATAGTGAGGACATGAATAACAAGGAATTTAAAAGATCAATTAAAAGCAAGAGTGTAGAAGTAGGTTGAGCTGTGCTTTAAAAATGTCTACAGAGGCTGCCTGTCGAAGGTACAGTGAGAGTTTGTTCCACGCGTCGGCCCGTAGAAGCAGAAAGCTGCTTCACCGTGTTTTAGTTGCCATTTGTTTAGGAGGACTCCGACTCATTAATATTGTTGTGCGCGCGCACGTGTGTGTGTGTGTGTGTGTGTGTGTGTGTGTGTGGATTGTGGAGGGGGTGCACGCACACACGCACGCACGCACGCACGCACGCACGCACGCACGCACGCACGCACGCACGCACACACACACACACACACACACACACACACACACACACACACACACACACACACTCACACACACACACACGCGCGCGTGTGTAAATCATTTGGTCATATCGGATTGCAGGCTTTGTAATGCACGCAACCACCACAAAGAACAGACTGGTGTGTGTGTGTGTGTGTGTGTGTGTGTGTGTGTGTGTGTGTGTGTGTGTGTGTGTGTGTGAGGACTTAGGCTGAGCCATTTGAAGGTTACAAAGGTCATAACTTGGCCTGCATCTCCTCTTAGCCTGGCAGGGCCAGACTCATGCTTCCGCAGATGTGACTTATATGCCTTAGATTGTGTTCTGAGGGCAGCATTCAATTTCATTGGCCCTTGCGTGCGTCCAATCAGCAAGGGTGGGAGGCGGGGCTAATAGTGAAAGGGGGCAGGGCTAAGAGTGGGAGGCGGGTTCAATGGCATTTTGAATTTTGGAGCGGCAGCCATTGCTTCACTCTGCTCCAGCTTCCAAACCTGCTCTCTGCTCCTGCTGAATTTACACCAATTCCTGCAACTACTGCTCTCATGAGGTACAACCTTTAAACATTAATATGTTAACCTTTTGCTAGAACTCCCAAGGACCACTGGTTGAAAACCACTGCATTAATGTGTCTACTAGAGGTAGAGTCTACTTGAATGGCCAGAAAGTCTCACTTCAGAATACTTTCTTATATATATTTATTTTATTAGCATTGTGTTCTTGCCTTTGTATTAAGTGCATATGTCATACTCGTGTGCCTCTGTGATTCAGGAATAATTCCACACCCAAACTTTGTTTCTTCAGTGTGAAAGGGGTTTTATGGAAAAGATATGTGCCATACAGTATCTCTTTGTATTCTCTGAAATACTTTGTTCAATGTGTCACCACAAATCTGTATAGCATTTGAGCTGCCCTGCAGAAGTCTGCAAAATCATCCCGGGTCACATGAGCAGAATGTGAGGCTCTAGAACAGGACAGTCTCACTGTGGCCTGAAGGTTGAGGTCCCCTTCAACTGTTCTTCTTCACTCTCCAGAAATCATTTCCCCAGATGCAGGGGTCGAGTCTGCAAAGTTGTCCGGGATGTACCTAGGGATGTAATGATTCAAAAGTATATAAAAGATACATATTTATACATCATACAGGCCACAGGACCTCTGTCTGGAAGCTCTTCAACTGTAATCACGGTTAAACTATTAAGACCTGAGGCCGTTTCTAAAAATGTCTTCTAAATCCCAACAGTTTTCTGAAAAACACATGTTGCTATATCGTTGCTGTCGGCTCAGGGCAGCTTAAATGCTATACATACAACCATGTTAAATTGCTGCTCTGAGGGCAGCTTTTGAATGTTGGTCTCAGGGCAGCTTAAATGCTATACATACAACCATGTTAAATTGCTGCTCTGAGGGCAGCTTTTGAATGTTGGTCTCAGGGCAGCTTAAATGATATACATACAACCATGTTAAATTGCTGCCCATGGGGGCAGCATTTGAATGCTGGTCTCAGGGCAGCCAAATGCTATACAAACACCAATGTTAAATTGCTGCCCTGAGGGCAGCTTTTGAATGCTGGTCTCAGGGCAGCTTAAATGCCATACATACAACCATGTTAAATTGCTGCCCTGAGGGCAGCTTTTAAATGCTGGTCTCAGGGCAGCCAAATGCTATACATACACCAATGTTAAATTGCTGCCCTGAGGGCAGCTTTTGAATGCTGGTCTCAGGGCAGCTCAAATGCTATACATACACCAATGTTAAATTGCTGCCTTGAGGGCAGCTTTTGAATGCTGGTCACAGGGCAGCTTAAATGCTATACATACAACCATGTTAAATTGCTGCTCTCAGGGCAGCATTTGAATGCTGGTCTCAGGGCAGCTTAAATGCTATACATACAACCATGTTAAATTGCTGCCCTGGGGGCAGCATTTGAATGCTGGTCTCAGGGCAGCCAAATGCTATACAAACACCAATGTTACATTTCTGCCCTGAGGGCAGCTTTTGAATGCTGGTCTCAGGGCAGCTTAAATGCTATACATACAACCATGTTAAATTGCTGCTCTCAGGGCAGCATTTGAATGCTGGTCTCAGGGCAGCTTAAATGCTATACATACACCAATGTTAAATTGCTGCTCTGAGGGCAGCTTTTGAATGCTGGTCTCAGGGCAGCCAAATGCTATACAAACACCAATGTTAAATTGCTCCTCCACCATCAAGGCCCATGAGCAGGTGGAGCTAAACCACACATGGGTAACATACTATACTGTACTGTACAGTTTGGCCCAAGGGCCAGATCCCAGCCCTTTGGCACTCCGGCCCTCAAAGTCCTCAAAGAGAAACAAAATAACCCCCTGAAAATCTTAAAAGGCAGCATTCTGTTAATGGATTGAGGGAAATTAATTCACTGTAACATAATTTTAACATAATTCAGCACTGTTTGTTCCAAGTTTCAATAGTCACTCAGTTTTATTGACGTCAGTATGGCCCCTGGAAAAGACATGCAGCGCTGGAAGTCCCTCGGAGCCCAGGAGGTCCGGGGCAAAGTTCCCCGGTCCCCCCTACTCTTGCACACCCCGGTTTGGGAGGCCCATTGGTGCTGTCCTGTATGTAGGAAGGCCGCCCCATGGGGGGCCTGGGTGGTCCCTGGGCTAAACTTATACTGTGTCTATAACTTAAACACACACACACACACACACACACACACACACACACACACACACACACACACACACACACACACACACACACACACACACACACACACACACACACACTCACTCACTCACTCACTCACTCACTCACTCACTCACTCACTCACTCACTCACTCACTCACTCACTCACTCACTCACTCACTCACTCACTCACTCACTCACTCACTCACTCACTCACTCATTCACACACACACACACACTCTCTCTCTCTCTCTCTCTCTCTCTCTCTCTCTAATAGCAATGACCCAGTGACCTGTCCTGAACCCCAACTGTGTACATATCCAAGGCCACTCACATCCCAGGACACAATAGATTTGATTGGGATTGACACTACTAGACCAAATAGGCTTAACAGCTCTCTGTACGGACACACACACAAGCGTACACACACACACACACACACACTCGCACGCACAACGCATGCACGCACGCATGAAGCTAGCCCCTTCCACCTATAGGACCAGAGATGAAGCTAGCCCCTTCCACCTATAGGACCAGAGATGAAGCCAGCCTATAGGACCAGAGATGAAGCTAGCCCCTTCCACCTATAGGACCAGAGATGAAGCCAGCCTATAGGACCAGAGATGAAGCTAGCCCCTTCCACCTATAGGACCAGAGATGAAGCCAGCCTCTTCCACCTATAGGACCAGAGATGAAGCCAGCCTCTTCCACCTATAGGACCAGAGATGAAGCCAGCCCCTTCCACCTATAGGACCAGAGATGAAGCTAGCCCCTTCCACCTATAGGACCAGAGATGAAGCTAGCCCCTTCCACCTATAGGACCAGAGATGACGCTAGCCCCTTCCACCTATAGGACCAGAGATGAAGCCAGCCCCTTCCACCTATAGGACCAGAGATGACACTAGCCCCGTCCACCTATAGGACCAGAGATGAAGCCAGCCCCTTCCACCTATAGGACCAGAGATGAAGCCAGCCCCTTCCACCTATAGGACCAGAGATGAAGCCAGCCTATAGGACCAGAGATGAAGCCAGCCTTTTCCACCTATAGGACCAGAGATGAAGCCAGCCCCTTCCACCTATAGGACCAGAGATGAAGCCAGCCCCTTCCACCTATAGGACCAGAGATGAAGCTAGCCCCTTCCACCTATAGGACCAGAGATGAAGCCAGCCCCTTCCACCTATAGGACCAGAGATGAAGCCAGCCCCTTCCACCTATAGGACCAGAGATGAAGCCAGCCTATAGGACCAGAGATGAAGCCAGCCCCTTCCACCTATAGGACCAGAGATGAAGCCAGCCTATAGGACCAGAGATGAAGCCAGCCCCTTCCACCTATAGGACCAGAGATGAAGCCAGCCTCTGCCTCTTCCACCTATAGGACCAGAGTGGGCTATAAAGAGAGCCCACAACTTTGTTGGGTGGAAACCTCATATGTCCAAAACTGTTACTTTTCAGGATTCAAACGTATCAAAAGTAGCATATACAAGCTTGTATATCTACTACTTTTGAGTTGTGATGCTATTCTGATTGAGTAGGGCATTCATTTAAGAACAAATACAACACGTTTTTCAGCAGTTTGTCACTAACAGAATCAAGCTACTAGGGCATGACAAAACATATTGTAAATTGTTTTGGTTCGTAATACATTAGCCATTAATGCCATAACATTAGTAATGGTTCTCTCTGGGCATCCTGAAAGAAAAACCTCTTGAATTCCATAGAACTGAGTGGAAAAGAGGAGACAAATGAGGAGCGAGAGAGAGAAATGGAGAGGGATATGTTTAAATGGGTAAATATAACCAAGGATATAGCCATGTTTTACCATAGTGAAAACCAAGCATTAGTAACCATAGGAACCATCAGTAGCCCTTGGATACAAAGGAGTGTTACCCAGCTGTGTTCGTCAACAATACGTGTGTCTGTATAACTGCATCTGTGTACTGTGTACTGTGTACTGTGTGTGTGTGTGTGTGTGTGTGTGTGTGTGTGTGTGTGTGTGTGTGTGTGTGCGTGTGTGCGTGTGTGCGTGCGTGCGTGCGTGCGTGCGTGCGTGCGTGCGTGCGTGCGTGCGTACGTGCATTGTGAAGTAGGCCCTATTTATTTTCAAGCGAGGCGCAGGGGCTATTTTCCTTTGAAAGTGTTTTTTCCCATTTCCCTAGTATTGTTGTCCTGTGTTTTTCTCTGCTTTTCACAGCGTGTTGTTAGTATTGATGTGTTGTGTAATGGCTTGGCCTCCTGCCTGCTAATGGCTGCTTCTCTCGCAGCGTTTAATATACACACACAACCGCTGTTCAGTTCTGTGCAGTTCCATGCTCAGTAAACGTGGCCCTGCACTGCTGACACATTATGTTAATACAACTAAGATGTTGTTAGTCTACTGTCTGAATGGATGTTATGTCTAATGTATAGACTCTATAAGTCAGCTGAGTATGAATCACTTAATTATTTATTCACCTGTGATCATCTGTTCAGCCTCATTTTGTAACTTCATCATCACAATGTTTTTGTTCATTGGGGTTAGGCCTTAGATGGTAATGTGGCTTTTTACTTTAAATACATTTGTAAACGTTTCAAAAATAATACTGACATGTTTAGCTTGCGGCCCTTGGACTAACATTTGTCTAAAATGTTATGATGAATTCCTGTTCTGTTCTTTGACTATATAGAAGTCTATTTGTACGTCTCTAAATGTTTTGATGAATTGAACACAAGTGTAAACAAGTGTAATGCTTAATTGGGTCGTCCACTCACAGATAACAGTCTTCGTATTGAGTTTGTGCTTGAAATCTACTGTAATTCTGCAAACTGTTAATACATATTTCAATCAATCAATCAATATGTTGTAATGTATAATGTATAGTCTATTCCGAATGGATGTGTCTAATGTGTAATCTATTATCTAAATGGATATTATGTAATTTACTATTACAGTACGTGATACTTATGTCAGAATGAAAAAACATTGCATGGATGCATGGGATGTATCCTCAGTGATGCAAGGGCATCATGGCCCTTCTAAAGGCCTCACCGTGGGGTTTGTTGGGGTTCCTCCTCACGGAAGACACAGGTTGGGGCGCCAACCCATACTACTCCCATGGGTGCCGTCTACATTCCGGCTGTCACCCGTCTCTCTGGTGGTCAACAGACTATTCCTGGTTGTCACGTAGTCTATTCCTATGTCAATGTTCCTTGTAGGTTGTCTCAGGTAAGCTTGGCTGAGCTGTCACGTCAGTCTGTGGTTGGTTCATGGTTGGTCTGCTCAAAGGAGTTACGTCAATTAATATGTGTCAGGTCTTACTTTGCCTTAGGAAGCTATAGTTAGCAAATGTAGTTATAGGATCACAATATTTTAATCGCTTTATCCATTTATTTGTTGGCTATTAAAACATTGCAGATGTACAAGCTCACAGTTTGGCACTTCTTTTGAATTTTTTTAGAAGCTCTTGAAAGTGTTTGAAAATTTTGCTTTTTTAGTTTTACACAAATCTTCTCTTCTGGGGGTTCCTCCTGGCACAGAACATTTTCAGATCGGGGGGGATCTGCGACTCTGCGGTCAACATGATTTGGGGGGGTCCTTGGCTTAAAATCTTTGAGAACCACTGTTCTGTATACCGTGAGACTACCATGAAGCCAGATTCATACCTTGTAGCGGGATGCCACAGACGTGCAAGAAAATAGCCGTAGCCGACCTTCAAGCTCACGGTCCATCACAGAATGCGACGCATTGTGAGCTTGTATAGGTTGGCACCAGAGGCCATCGTGTGGCGGAGCATAGATTAGGCTTCACACTAACCTTTGTAATCAGCCTGCCTGTAATGAATTTATTGCTGCCAGTCTGCTATTACCGGTATTCACAAGTGCGCGCGCACACGCACACGTGTGTGTGTGTGTGTGTGTGTGTGTGTGTGTGTGTGTGTGTGTGTGTGTGTGTGTGTTATAATGCAATCCCGGTTCAATCCATGTGTTTTTCCAAGTGTTTTTAGCTGTGAATCATAATAATAATAACAATACTTAACAAAAGGAGGCGTGTCTGCACACATAAGTGTGTTTCACCTCTCTGTGTATATATAGGCTAGGTGACCATTTGACCAGGTGTGTGTGTGTGTGTGTGTGTGTGTGTGTGTGTGTGTGTGTGTGTGTGTGTGTGTGTGTGTGTGTGTGTGTGTGTGTGTGTGTGTGTGTGTGTGTGTGTGTGTGCGTGTGTGCGCGAGTGTGTGATTACAGGCTGAACAGCAGGGTCTAATAGTTCACTGTTGACAAATTGCAGATTTGAACAGCAGACTGTTGACTAAATTAATAAGTAACATTGCAAATGCCTTTTGATTATATATGGTGGAAGATTATACCGCTGACGTGCTTTTCTTGACGTTTTCTTCTGTTACGTGTGTGTGTGTGTGTGTGTGTGTGTGTGTGTGTGTGTGTGTGTGTGTGTGTGTGTGTGTGTGTGTGTGTGTGTGTGTGTTACTTTGCAGGATTCAAATTCAAGAATAGCTAAAAATAGCCAATCTACAAGCTCAAAATGTTTTCGTTTGTGTGATACTGTATGAAGTAGTGCATTAATTAAGAAAACAAAAAACACCTAAAGTTAAAATATGGAGATAAGAGGTTTCTGCCCGACAGCAATGATATACTTGAAAAAAATATATATATATTTTTTTTTAGTAAAAAATAAAAATGTATAAGCAGGTGTTTGTCTCAGGATCATGAACTGAGATGTTCAGTAGGAGGAGAAAGGAAGCGAACGGACATCCCTGATGATGTCACTGGGTCGACTCTCCTGAATGGTTGGAATTAAAATGTCTAGCTCCACCTTCTATCAGTCTCACTGGCCCTGCCCGCTCAGACAGGCTCCGCCTCTCCTACACCGTGGATGGAGAAACACCCTCTGTCTGTCTGTCTGTCTGTCTGTCTGTCTGTCTGTCTGTCTGTCTGTCTGTCTGTCTGTCTGTCTGTCTGTCTCTCTCTCTCTCTCTCTCTCTCTCTCTCTCTCTGAGTTTCCTTCTCACATTTTATCACTCAGTCTCTCTACATTCCACTATGGATTAAGGACGTGGATGGATAGATAGATATATGGTTGGAGTGTGGGAGTGAATGGCCTTATTAGGAAAGACCCTGCTCTCTATACCCCCCCCCCCCCCCTCCCTCTCCTCCTATCCTCCATCTACGTGAAGAGAAAATAAAAGGATTTGGGATATGAAATCTCGTTGCTTTTTGATTATCCGAGTAACCTACTTGAGCAAGATTAAGTCGAGTTAGAGTTTCTAAATTTCTGTTTTGATATATTTCCAGTTTATTGCCCAGACCTACTTCACATGGATTTACTTCACATGGAATTCTCTTCTCTTCTCTTCTCTTCTCTTCTCTTCTCTTCTCTTCTCTTCTCTTCTCTTCTCTTCTCTTCTCTTCTCTTCTCTTCTCTTCTCTTCTCTTCTCTTCTCTTCTCTTCTCTTCTCTTCTCTTCTCTTCTCTTGCACCGTGTCTGTCTGTCTGTCTCCCATGCGACTTCATAACAGTGTGTAAACCAACATTTGAAGTGAACGGAGCTCCTGGCCCCTGTCTAGTTGAGTAAGTAGCATTCTTTTGTATTTTAGCAAACTGCTGTTAGTGTTACTCTAAGTACTTTTGTATTAGTATTATATTATTAGCTTGTGTGGTAGTCAGTAGTTTATAGTTGTATTGTTTGTGTTCAAGCAGTAGGCTTTGGACACTTTGGACTAGTGTAACTAGTTTCACCCTGTGATAGGCCACTTGATAAGTAGTATAGGCCACTTGATTTCCTTGTGAAGTGTGAAGTGAGTGCTTTAGCCAGCACAGCTCTAGGGTTAAGTAGCCAGGTTGGGAGTATTCAATTCAGTGTGTAAACCAACATTTGAAGTGAACGGAGCTCCTGGCCCCTGTCTAGTTGAGTAAGTAGCATTCTTTTGTATTTTAGCAAACTGCTGTTAGTGTTACTCTAAGTACTTTTGTATTAGTATTATATTATTAGCTTGTGTGGTAGTCAGTAGTTTATAGTTGTATTGTTTGTGTTGAAGCAGTAGGCTTTGGACACTTTGGACTAGTGTAACTAGTTTCACCCTGTGATAGGCCACTTGATAAGTAGTATAGGCCACTTGATTTCCTTGTGAAGTGTGAAGTGAGTGCTTTAGCCAGCACTCCTGGCAGACGATTAGCAATCAGTTGGAGTGGCCTCATACCACCAGGTGAAAGCGTCAGCTGTTAAGCGGCGGCCAGCAAACGAAGGCCAGGCGAACAAAGGCGACAGGCGACTTTGTCAAAGTCCGACTTCGTCACTGAACGATAAGCTGTAGCATTGATTAGTGACATATATAGTAGTGTGATAGATATAGTAGTGTATTGTGGTATATGTTTAGTGATCTACAATGTGTTTTCTTCCTATTCCTGTCCTCTCTTCTTCCTGGCGGTCGCACAAACACTGGGTTCCACCCAGATGTCGCGACACAACTAATCTCATCTATCCTACTCTTTCAACTCACTTCGAGCAAGTGGTAACGGGAGGGCTTTGGAATTGCCACTCAGCTGTGGTGGAAGGCAAATCTGCTTTCATCTCAGCCTACGCGTCCTTGCTCTCCCTTGACTTCCTTGCTCTGACTGAGACCTGGATCAGACCAGAAAACACAGCTACGCCCGTCTGCCTGCCACCCCCCCCTCTCTACCTTCATCTACTCCTCTTCCCCCCCCCATCCCCTCTCTATCCCACTTCTCTCCCCTCTCCCCTAACGAGGTCCTTCTCCTTGTTACCTCTAGTCGCCCCACCTCATGCTCTCTGGACCCGGTCCCAACCACTCTGTTGCAGTCTATTGCACCTGAACTTCTTCCCTTCTTAACCCACCTTATTAACACCTCTCTGACATCTGGCTACTTTCCCTCTACTTTCAAGACTGCCAGAGTCACCCCCCTCCTGAAGAAACCGACACTTGACCCCTCTGAGATCAAGAACTACAGACCGGTTTCCCTTCTATCCTTCCTATCTAAAACTCTCGAACGTGCTGTCTTTAAACAACTGTCCTCCTATCTCCACCAGAACAACCTCCTGGACTCCAACCAGTCTGGTTTCAAAGTGGGTCACTCGACAGAGACTGCCCTGCTGGCAGTGACGGAGTCGCTCCATGCCGCTAGAGCGAACTCTCTCTCCTCCGTCCTGATACTCCTGGACCTGTCTGCAGCGTTCGACACGGTGAACCATCAGATCCTCCTCTCCACCCTCGAGGGGATGGGTGTCTCAGGCTCTGCACTCTCCCTGTTTGCATCCTACCTGACGGGTCGCTCCTACCAGGTGATGCTGAGAGGGTCTGTGTCAGAACCACACAGGCTCACAACTGGGGTTCCCCAAGGCTCGGTTCTGGGTCCTCTTCTTTTCTCTCTCTACACTACATCTCTGGGTGCTGTCATCCACTCCCATGGCTTTTCCTACCACTGCTATGCCGATGACACCCAGCTGATCCTCTCATTCCCCCCCTCTGATACCCAAGTGGAGGCACGCATTGCTGCTTGTCTGGCTGACATCTCGGCGTGGATGTCGACAAACCACCTGAAGCTCAACCTGGACAAGACCGAGCTGATGTTCCTCCCGGGGAAGGGCTGTCCGCACCGAGACATGGCCATCACCATTGATAATGCTGTGGTGACCTCAACTCGGACTGCGAAAAATCTGGGTGTGACCCTGGACGATCAACTGACGTTCTCGGCAAACATCGCATCAGTGACAAGGTCCTGCAGATTCCTCCTCTACAACATCAGGAGGATTCGCCCCTTCCTCACGGAGAAGGCAGCCCAGGTGCTCATCCAGGCTCTCGTCATCTCCCGCCTGGACTACTGCAACTCCCTCCTTGCTGGTGCTCCGGCATCTGCCATCAGACCTCTGGAGCTTGTTCAGAAAGCTGCGGCTCGTCTGGTGTTCAACCGCCCCAAGTTCTCCCACACAACCATCCTTCTCCGTTCTCTACACTGGCTCCCCGTAGCGGCCCGCATCCAGTTCAAAACCCTGGTGTTAGCCTATAGGGCAGTGAAAGGAACAGCTCCTTCCTATCTCCGAGCTATGGTCGATGCCTACACCCCTGCCCGACCACTTCGGTCTGCCACCTCGGGGCGACTGATTGCCTCGTCACTCAAGGGTCCTTCTGGCCGATCCACACGGTCACGACTCTTTTCTGTTCTGGCCCCACAGTGGTGGAATGAACTCCCCACTGATGTTAGGACAGCAGAGTCACTGCCCATATTTCGCCGCAGGTTGAAAACCCACCTCTTCAGGAAACACTACCCTTCCTCTCTGCCTGACCTACTTGTTGTTAACTAGTTGTACGAACGCTTGTTTTCTATTGTTGTATTGTTTATTGGATCTTGTTTAGTCGATACACTTAATTGTTTTAGCTCATGCTCATTTGATTTAGCTATTTTGTCTCATCTGGTTAAGGAAATAGGTAGCTGATATATTGCACTTTTACCTTAGCGCTAGGTATACTCTTGGTTGCTTGTTTTTGCAGAAAATGCACTAAAAACTTCTGGTGATTAGTAGTTTTTGTTCCCTACCTATGTTGAATACACTTATTGTAAGTCGCTTTGGATAAAAGCGTCTGCTAAATGACTGTAATGTAATGTAATGTAATAACAGAGGTGTGTTGGATACAAGCTGCCTCTGAGAATCAACAGTGTGAGAGGAGATGTTTTTCTTTCTCTGTTTCAGAGCGCCTGTCAAACAATATTTACATCAGAGAGATGGTTTGTTTGTGTTTGTGTGTTTGTGTGTTTGTGTGTTTGTGTGCTTGCGTGCGTGCGTGCGTGCGTGCGTGCGTGCACGTGTGTGTGTGTGTGTGTATGTGTGTGTGTGTGTGTGTGTGTGTGTGTGTGTGTGATTGCATGCGTGTGTGTGACATTTTGCAGCTATACCTGCTGCACGCTACCCAGGTCAGCTCAACAAACTGCACATCACATGATCCTGATTATGTGCGTGCGTGCGTGCGTGCGTGCGTGCGTGCGTGCGTGCGTGCGTGTGTGTATATGCACATGTATGTTGAGTGTAACACTAGTAGAGTATAGGCTATAGTAGCCGCCCATCATGTGACCTTCTCGTCCAGCGGCCACACATCGTGTGTGTCAGGGTCAACACTTAAGTTCACACCTCACTGCCTCTCTCTCTCTCTGTTCTCCTATCACTCTGCCTCTTTCAGTCCATCTCTCTCTGCCTCTCTCTCTCTCTTTCTCTCTCTGCCTCTCTCTCTCTCTTTCTCTCTCTGCCTCTCTCTCTCTCTCTCTCTCTCCCTCCCTCCTCCTTCTCTTTCTCTCTCTCTCTCAACATCTCTCTATCTAGCTGTCTTGCTGTTCCTGTCTCTCTTCTCTCTCTATTCTCTGTTCTCAAACATTTTCACGTCAAGAACCCCCAAATTGATAATGCATGCATTTAGCCACGGACCCCCCACCCACCTCAAAAGATGTTGTGCATGCAGGGACCTCCAGAAG
>NC_136799.1:14820293-14880293 GCF_951216825.1 Electrona antarctica | reverse complement strand
GACTGTGAGAGAGGATGTTGAAATTAAAGGTGGCATATTAACATGTCAATCTCTCTCTCTCTCTCTTTCTCTCTCTCTCTCTCTCTCTCTCTCTCTCTCTCTCACGCACGCACACACACACACACACACACACACGCACACACACACACACACACACACACACACACACACACACACACACACACACACACACACACACACACACACACACACACACACACACACACACACACACACACACACACACACACACACACGTATTTGCATGTAAATTAACTTATATGTAGCCATGGCGTGAACTTATTGGATTCAGTCTGTTGTGTATATTCACTATATTGACATGTTAATGAGGCTGATTTATTTATCTGAATGTTTTGGTATGTAAATGTGGTCGCTTTTAATTTTTCTGGTAGGTAAATGCGGAGCACACGTTATTGGTATGTTAATGTGTTTGTGTGTATTGATAAAGCCATGGTTGTCGAGTCAGACGGAGCCGAGCGGAACACACTCACACACTCACACACACAGCAGGTGTCCCTTTCACTTTCACACAGTACACAGCGCACACACACACACACACACACACACACACACACACACACACACACACACACACACACACACACACACACACACATTTTAACCATTTATTTATGTCCACACAAAGGAGATGCATACAAGGAAGGACACAAATATTAAGGTGCATTAGAGTTACACTTACAAAATGTTTTCATGGTACAACAGGCATGTCACTCAGTACACTATGGGTATAAGTAGCAGCGTCTCCGCCATATATGACGGCTGCCAATTATAGCGGAGACACATTTGCCAGCCTTTTTGCCTCCTTTTTGGGCATCCCAAGTTGTTGGAACCCTCTAACAACCAGTCTGTGCGTATGCCCATAGCTAGGTTGCCAAATATGAAGACAAATAGTCAGCACCTACACACACACACACACACACACACACACACACACACACACACACACACACACACACACACACACACACACACACACACACACACACACACACACACACACACACACACACACTATATGTCAAGTTGTGATTTTTGGAGGGGAACATAGGGATTTGGACTGGTCACATGACAAGACTTTGATTTATTCACATCTGATATTTGGTTTTGGCTGCTCGACATTGCAGCAACAATAATAAGAAGAGGGAATTAACCACTTGAACCCCAGCATCCAAATTCTGGGTGGAACATTAGCCCACAGTACGTCATGTTACTGATTGTGATGCATTGTGAGCTTTAAGATTGGCTATTTTTGGTGAAGAGATCGTTATTTTGGTGGGGAAAATCATGGCTCAACGTACAGAGCTAACTCAGGTCCAGTTTGCTTAGTGTACTAAGTCTAGTGGGTTCAAGTGGTTAAAGAATCAGAAATAAGGAAGCGGTAAGATAAAATAGTACAGTAATCATAGCACACTGTGACAAGCTTTCTAAAGGAGCTGTGTGATGGGGTTTAAGCTCATTTTGTTCATTATGTCCACTTGACAGAGACATAATAATGAGCTGTGTTAAATGGGAAGAGGGTTGGGGGGTGTTGAGAATGACAGGTATTATTCATCCAACAATGTTCAGGAGAAGAGGGCAGGATTAGGGCCCGGCCAATCAGAACAGGGCAGGTTTAGGGCCCGGCCAATCAGAAGAGGGCATATTTTGGGCCCGGCCAATCAGAAGAGGGCAGGTTTTTGGGCCCGGCCAATCAGAAGCGGTCAGGTTCAGGGCATGGCCAATCAGAAGAGGACAGGTTTTTGGGCCTGGCCCAAAATGTAGTAGCCTACTAAAGACACAAGGTTGAATCAGTTCATCTTTTTACCTGTAGCTGTGTTTCTTTCAGTGGTTGATCAGCTGCTAACAAACAAACGTCCTCCTGCTGCTTAACGACCACTGTTTTCAAATTCAAACCTTTAACAGTCAGATGCCATAATGTTGTTTTAACAACATTTAAAAAAAAAACTGTACACCAAGGTCAGAATTCTCTGGGTGGTCAGCTTTGGATGTATATACAGCAATGAGATCTTGTGCGTGATTGATGACGTCATCAGAGTTTTCACCAAACTCTTCAAGTGCAGGGAGATCCAGACACATGCTGGCCTTGAACTATGCCTTCTTGCCGTTGCCACTTAAGCTATGGATGAAGGGCAGGGAACGACACTATGTGAGCCCCAGTGCTAATTCCATTTGAATCACAGGAAGGAATGCATTTAGCTCTGGAAGGCATCTGAGGTGGGTTGCTGCATAGTAAAGGCACATGATGATGATGATGTCTGTGTCATTGGCATTTTTGTTCCTTTTTTTGAACATGACTAATAGGCATGTTTATATAGATTGTACTGTCCGTCCGTCCGGACGCTATCCCTATGTGTTTCCTGACAGTGTGGTTGTGTTTTCGTCATGATTACAGTTAAGGTGTAATGACCTTGTCCAAGGAGGTCAAGTTTTCACCCCTGTCTCTGGGCGTGCATTCGTGTCTATCTATCTATCTATCTATCTATCTATCTATCTATCTATCTATCTATCTATCTATCTATCTATCTATCTATCTATCTATCTATCTATCTATCTATCTATCTATCTATCTATCTATCTATCTATCTATCTATCTATCTATCTATCTATCTATCTATCTATCTATCTATCTATCTATCTATCTATCTATCTATCTATCTATCACCTATACTCCTTCTCCGCCACCATCCTTTCTTCATGCACACTGCCGTCCTTCTTCCTGTGTCCATCCAGAAAATGAGAGAGCCCCACAGAGGGCTGGACCCCAAGAGAGATAAGACTGGAGTCTCTCTCTCCCCCTCTCTCACCCTGTCTCTCTCATTGTCTTTTCGCACTGAATAAATTTCCATCCACACCAATTGTCTTCTTTCAAGCCAACCTCCAGTCACCTCAGCTGGGACAGGCCTCAGGCTGTAGCCTACAGTATACACACTCAAAAATGATCAGTGCACCTTTGCACCTTTGCACTGCAATGTTACTCCGTGGTAGGAAATAATACGTACGGTACGGTATGATACAAGAGAACTGTAACTTGTAACTTTTATTTTTGTAGAAGAGGCAAACTAATATTGTTTCTGCTGTTTTCTTAAATGGAATAATTGATTGAACATGTATGCCGTAATATGATTTGATTTGGGTGTGTTCTAAATAAAGTGTTTGTGTTGATTAGTGTAATTTATTTGTGTAAAAAGGTCTCTTTTCCCTTCATCTTTATTCTTTTTAGTATAATAGTATTAGTTTACTATAATTAGATTAATACACGATAATCAACACTAACACTTTATTTAGAACACCCAAATAAAATCATAGTACAACGTACTACTAGTTCATTATTCAATCAAAGCAAACAATATTAGTTTGCCTCTTCTAGCATGTGCCAAGCTGTCGTTCTCTCCCACCACGGAGTAACCTCGCGTCTTGGAGGACAGTCAAGGCGGGCAGTGTCAGTAGGCCAATCAGAGGCAGGCGGGGCGTTACCATGCATGCTCGGACGCAACATAGATTCACGCGGTAGAATGTAATGATGTTTCTTCTTCAGTATCCTGTGTACTACACTACACAGTGATACTACATATCCAACACACTGAAATCACACACTTTATGGCTCTGGTATAAGATGACATGTCTGGTTATATGTTTTTATCGTACGTTGAGATAAGTTTGATACGTGACAAAGTCAAATTATATGGTAGCCTATATATTCCTTCCTACACATGTTTACATTTCGATATGCTTCCATTCTTGAAATAAAAAATGGATTTTTGAATGCAGTTACTTTACTACACACCTAGTCCAGGCGTGTAGCGTGGATTAAAGTATTGACTGGGCAAATTAACATCGCTGGGGGTAGCACAACTCTGGCCTTTGCCGACGTGCTAATGAGGGACTATTTAAAACAAACACGGCTTGCTGTGGTTCGCTACTAACAGAAATTTGTATGCACAGGCACAGGGGGTGAAGGGCTGCCAATGTAGGCTATCTTTGTTGTTTTTCTTGTTTTTTCGTCGCAGTTTTTCAGAAGTTAGAATGGGTCAGCTGTAAATAGACTGGGTCATGGCTCGGGTGGCCCAATAGATAATACGCCTCTGCCCTAGTCTGTTATACGTTTTCCGCTGTGTCCAAGAAGTGTAGCGCAGTCTATTGTGTGTCGTGTTTTTTCTGTATCGCGTGTACGTGTGCGCCGTCCGTGCGTGCACACTCAGGGGGAGAACAGTCTGTGGACAGATGTGTAATTATGTTATTTTTACCTCCTCCAGGGGAATTAACGTCACACCTGGACGTAATTGGCTAAATTAGCTTGTCGAGCTGCACAGCTCAGACAGAGGTGGACCTTGTGTGTGTGTGTGTGTGTGTGTGTGTGTGCGCGTGCGCGTGCGTGCGTGCGTGCGTGCGTGCGTGCGTGTTATTATTGGGAGGGAACAAGAGGAGAATGTTTTGTGTTTCTCAGAAAGCCATCAGCATCACACCTGGAAACACACACACGTGCACGCACGCACGCACGCACGCACGCACGCACGCACGCACACACACACACACACACACACACACACACACACACACACACACACACACACACACACACACCAACACACCCAGTGTTCTCCTCTCCAAACACAACACACTGAATGTGTTCACAGACAGGACTGCCATCACCATGAGCCTGTCAATGAATCACTTCATGTCTCCCTGTACAGAAAGGCTCCTGTACTGTGTGTGTGTGTGTGTGTGTGTGTGTGTGTGTGTGTGTGTGTGTGTGTGTGTGTGTGTGTGTGTGTGTGTGTGTGTGTGCACGTGCGTGTGTGTGTATTAGAGAGAGGGAGAGAGAGTAAGAGAGAGAGAGAGAGAGAGAGAGAGAGGGGGAGGGGGGAGAAGGGCATCATTATTGTGGCTTATGGGGTTGCAGGTATGGGGTTGCCACCTCTCTGCATTTCCCATCAGTTTGTTGGCATGGTAACATAGCCGGCCCAGGTCAGAGCTGTACTGGACCAGTTTATACTGGAAGTATTTTCTTGAGATGTTTTTGTTCATAAATATATATCTCTGCTGTCAGGGAGAAAACACATAACTCCAAAATGTTCATTTTTCAGGAAATCAAATTCAAACATAAATTGTTCAGGAAATGAAGAAAACCTTGTCAGTACACTACAGATTCAAGTACAGTTCTATTGGGTTTAAAATAATTCCTCTTTAGCATACCTTGTATTGAACTGTAGTGTAGAGGCCATACTTTTCTGTGTTTTTTACTGTTAATAAATTCAATCAAAAGACAACTTCAAAACCATCTCCAGAGACTATAGTGGGCCTTTATCAGATTCGTTCTTGTTCTCACTATAATTTCTATAGTCTATATATTATTAGCCTACTTTACAGACATTACATTGTGAAGTTTAGCCATTCTATTTTAATATTTGTTTCTGTATGTGACACTTTTGGGACTGTGACATTTTCATATGGATGGATGAAAATGAGTCATTCTTTTATATTGTAATATTTTTCTGTATTATGTGGTATATTTGGACTATTATATTAGTCTGTAATATTATAGGCCTACATTTGATTGTCGGATGGATGTAATAAATTAAATAATACATTCAGACGAATCGGGCGTGAATCCCTGATCTCTTGCCGCCATCTAGTGGTGATTTATAAAATGGTCCCATGCAGTCCATTGATTTCTTAATTCATCAGTGCATTATTTACGTCCTAAAGGGTCCACGTGCATATCCTTTTTACCTGTTGCCTTTGCATATTGATTTTATATTATTGATCATTTGCTATCTAGATGGGGGGGGGATCTAGGTACGGTAGTCTGAGTCTCGCGTAAATTGCGAGGGGCAACAGTCACTCAGTCAGTCGAGCTCTACCCCCTTTCTGAAACCAGCTCCTCGCCACTCGCTCTACACACTTGCCCTCGATATGCGCGTTCACGCGAGGCTGCGCCATATTAAGTGTCGTCCGAAACCAAGCAGCCTTGAGTGGAAGTGGCTTATAAAGCCCTCAAGAGCGAGTCTGTGCCGATCTAGACTCGATTGCCTTGTGCAGCCCTGCTCTGTGTCCGCATGGAAACCGCAACCTACAAATGTAAGAACCACCACAAATAAATGATAAATAAACTCCTCCTAAACAATCGTCATCTGATGCAGAATAGACAATGCTCCAACTGATGTTCACAAGGGCTCTTTATTTACCCCACCGTGAAAAAACTATAAATGAAAGTTATGAAACCACACAACAACTTTTAACACAATGATTTATAAACACCATGGATGTATATGACATGTCATTTTTGACAGTCACGCTGTATTTCCTTTTTCCATATTAATGAAATCCACATGTCACAAACATACACGATGCAATGCAATATAACTGTACAAACAAAATAACAGGTAACACAATTGCGTGATGGTAACCATGGCAACGAATGGTGTCTGTTTCCTGTTTCTGCACAAGGAGGGCGAGTGTATTTCCAAACAGTTTTGTATACCCAGCACCCTAATCAAGGGAACTTGTTTCAGCTGGAGGGGCACTTTCTGACGAGGGAACCTCCTGAGAGCACTTCAAGTCAAGGGACTGGTTTCAGAAAGGGCCCTAATCTGGCTGGCAACGCGAGACTACTCCCAGCTGCTTGATACGTCACTTCCGCCGGAAACGGAAGAGGTTGTACCTCTCGGTGTTTTGAAAAAAGTGCGAAGTTTAAAAACAGCTGCTTTTAATTTCCCACCCAAAAAAAGTGAGATTTAAAGAGAAATGACCTACAATTGAAATACCGCGACTCTACACACACAACGGGTATTTATATATTCTTGTACTTGTGTTTATGTTCTGTTTGATAACATCGTTATTAGTGTATAGCTAAACTTTAGCTTCGTCTATTGTGTAGGCTACGTGAGCGGCGGGGGTACACCTCTTTCTTATGGCGTCGGTTACAGGATCATTGCTCCAAAAGAGCATCAATCATCGTTAACTTATTCATGCACAGATCTGTTAATACGATGTATATTTGAACATGTCAGACTAATGGTTTATTTATTCCAAAGTAGTGGCTGATGTTTAGTGTGAGAATAGCCTTGTTGGATGAAGACTGTCTATAATTAGCCATAGCCCCTTTCGGGTACCATTGTTTACCTTTTTTGGAGAAGTTGGACGTCCCAATTATTCATATTATGATGATGACGTTTTTTTTTAATCGAGTCTGACTTACTTTCGTAGCTATCGTAGATACGAAAGTAAAAGTTATACTCGATTAAAAAAAGATGGAAAAAAACCTGATGAATTGAAACTGGAGGACCCTGATGTAAACAAGTCTTTCTGGTTTTATCCTCGTAGCAGTTTTTGTATTGACCTTAAGCTATATTGACCTGTACTTTCGTTTGAACTGTACCCATTCCAACGGCTGACCACTAAACCACAACACAGAACCCCATTGTTATTGTGAAACCTTTGCTGGTGGCTATTGGAATATTTATGTTAGTGCTTCACAATTAATCGAAAAATTTTGACACCTATGCAATCTCATTTTGTGAAGAATCGTGAGGAATAGCGCAGCACTTATAAATATTTTCATGAAAAAAATGAGAATCGTGATCTCAATTCTTGTGGAGGAAAAAAAAATCGAGATTCACATTTGAGCAACAATCGTACTTTAATTAAAGTTATTATGGCTAAGATAAGGTGATGCAACTCCTCACAGTAGTCAGAATTTGCATGAGGTGGTTTTGTAGAAAATGGTAGCATTAATGATTTATAGTGAGTATTCATAATTTGTGAGAATAATGCGCCTCCTGATGTCTCTTCTTAACAGGGAAACTACACAACAATCATGGTGAGGAAGAGAGACCGACACAGCAACCAGATTTCCATTCCCCTCTCGGGGGTCGCAGAGGACTGTGAGTAAAAGAGACAATTTAGTAAATACATTATTACATGATGTCATACCTTAACATGATACAAATCTAATGTAACTGTATTTGTATCAAATATCATGTCATACCATAACATGATACAAATCTATGCAACTGCCTGTGTGGGTCTATTGCAATACTAGCGGTGGTACTTCCCAAACCTTTTGGCTCGAGACCCAAACTAGTGGAAATAAGTAGATGTATGTCAGGTTTTCACCTGACAAAAAGGGATACTTACTCACAGTCAAAAACGGGCACCACGTACGACCCAGTGTTTGGTAACTACTACTGTAACGACATTTCATTATTTACAACAACGACTGATTTGAATGCCGATCTGCATTGCATGAAAGAGAGACACAGATCATGCGATGTGACTTCAGCATCCACGTGCTAAATATTGCACTCTTTCTGTAGGCTGTGTTCTCTGCAAGCACAGTGACGATGACCCTGACCGGTATGGCGAGAAGGTGACTCTGAAAGAGCACAAACTCACTGTCCATTACTTCTGTCTGGTAAGTGTGTGTGTGTGTTAAGTGGTCAAATTGGTGGGCTGCAAGGCCTGTCACAATTCAAATTGTGTCACAAAAAACTACATCCGAACGGAAAAGTTGCATTTGATTGCACTGATCAACGTTAAACGACATTAAACTCACTTTGTCACTCACTTTGCCACTCGATTTGCCATTCACTTTATGCATGTGCATACCCTCTATTGATTGTCAAGTAAAATGTCATAACCCTGACAGCCCTATACATTTTCAGAGCATGTTTAGTAACGATCAAGAATCAACCTGTTGTGTTTTGTCTTGGATCAATGGAACTAACGCAGTTTATACTTTTATTTCCTATCACAAAGACATATATTGTATTAGTGTTATATTATCAATAATATCTTACTGTTTTGCCAATTATTTGGCTACCCCACTCGCAATAAATATACTCATGGCTCATCAGTGGGTCCCGGGTTGAACATGGCTATCTGAAGGTGTGTATGTGACGTCGTGTTTGCTATCTGAAGGTGTGTACTGTATGTGACGTCGTGTTTGCTATCTGAAGGTGTGTATGTGACGTCGTGTTTGCTATCTGAAGGTGTGTATGTGACGTCGTGTTTGCTATCTGAAGGTGTGTACTCACGGTACTGTATGTGACGTCGTGTGTTGCAGCTGATGTCCAGTGGCGTGTACCAGAAAGGGGAGGAAAATGAGGGTGTGTGTGGTTTCCTCGTGGACGACATTAAACAGGAGGTGCGGCGTTCTTCTCGACTGGTAGGTCACTCAGCCTTTTTTCCAAATTCAGAACAACAGCTTTCATTATGAGTACCACACGACAGTCAACAACAACAGTGAACACAGGAATATAGAGAGGTGCATTGAGTTGTTTTTGTATGATTTGTTTCTAGGTCTATCTCGTTGCTGTCGGGCAGAAACCAAACTACACTGATTGTTACCTCTTAAATCCTATACGTCATTGACCGGGGTTCCCCCAGAGCTCTATACTTTGTAACTTGGCTTAGTTAATTGTTATAATTTAGGCATTTAGCAGATACTTTCTCTCTACACCCAATCTATTTGCCAAAACCAGCCGAGCTACAAGCTCACAACGCAACAGCATTTGACACACTGTGAGCTTGTACATCGTCTTTTTTTGCCGAATACTTGCCTATTATGACATGTCCAGAATAAGGACGCTAGCGTTCAAGACAAGTGGTTAATTACATTAAATGACATGCTGCATTGCATTAAACACAGACTGTGGTGTTGATGACGGTCTGTCTGGCGTTAATCTATCTATAAAATCAAAGGTTTGATGTGTAAAGACTTGTAGAAAGTTGATCATGTTTTATTCTGTATTATGTGTAGACGTGTTCGGCTTGTAAGAAGAAGGGCGCGTCAGTGGGCTGCTCTATTCGATCGTGTAACAAGAAGATTCACTTCCCCTGTGGAAAGAAACTGCACTTCATCTTCCAGTTCACCGACCTCTTCCCGTAAGTCAAATTACTATCCAACGCCTGATCTATACTAGTGCCACTGATGATGATGTACACATTAAGCATAACTGTCTCTCTGTCTGTCTATGCATACCTGGCTGTCTGTCTGTAAGGCAAGGAAAGTTTTATTTGTGTATAGCACCTTTCACCCAGTTCAAAATGCTTTACAAGGCATAAAAAGGCATTTAAAAAAAGAACAGAATTAACAAAGCACAGAAAGGTCAAAGTGTAAATATACATTTTCTAATCTGTTAAATGTCACCCTATGAACTTAATAAACATGTGTTTGTCTACTGTATCTACAAATACAATACATACAAGATACAATACTTGATATACAGGGTTTCTCATAAACCCCCCTGAACAGAGGTTATGGGATTCCATAGACATGATATACATACAATATTACCAAGCTGTTTTAGTGTTCCCCTGAACACTTTATGAACCCTATTGTTTGGAGTAGAGTCCCTAAACCCTTTTACTCGTATCTTCACTCCTCCTTCCTACCTTTCCTTGGTTTCCTTTCTGCCTGCAACATAATACTCTGGATCAACATAACAGTTTAAGTGTACATTTTATTCTGACCCCTCCACGAAAAGGCCTAGTCCTGACCCCTTATCCATCATTTATACATTATGGATAATTACTAGGCATGTCCCGATACCGATACTTGTATCGGAATGCCCTCCGATATGCCCTTATTTGGTCATATCGGAATCGGCAAGTACGCCCCGCACCAATCCGATACCACATTTTATTTAATCACGTGATGCGCGCAGCACGGTGAGACGGGGCCGCCGGTATTGAAAACGCGCATCTCCAGCCGTAGGTGTGAACGGCTTTGCCGACGTGCGAATGGGGGACAATTTAAAACAAAGGCGGCTTGTTGTAGTTTGCAACTAACATAAATTTGCATGCACAAGGGCTGCCAAGTAGGCTATCTTTTGTTGTTTTTCTTTCTCCCCCCTTCTAAACTGACTGGGCCACGGTGGGCTGACGCTCATAGTAACTTGCGCCATGGGTGGAACGGGTGGAAGAGTTTGGTTACATTTTAAAAGACAAGAGGGGAGCTAAATGCAATAATGTAGCACAGTTGTTAACTTAATAAGTAGGCTACATGCACGAAAGGGAACATTTCGACAATGCATAGGCATCTGTCAATAATGCATTGTATTAAACCCAAATGTATCGCATTTGGGTTTAATACAACTCTGTGCATGTCTGCACCGAGTCGAAAGTGGGAGCCGTCAGCTGCTGCAGCGAAACAACAATCCACGTCCAGTGTCGTCCACCCAAGGCATGCATGGTTTGCTTGCCTTGCTACCCAGCAAGACTCCGTTGCCATCATTCATAATCCAATTCCGTTTGGGAAACTCAAAACTCCCTGCCAAAGTTATAATAATAATTCGACTTCTCAGTCTATCGTTGCCGAAAAGGCAGATATACAAGCTCACAACGCGGTGCAACCAGACGCAGTGTGAGCTTGTAGAATGGCTACCGTAGTGTGGACTTAAACTGTTATTCTCTAGTACTCGTATATAAAAAAAGTAACCATTTGCATTGACTAAACTAAATATACCCCCCCAGGGATCTGTACTTGTTAACTTAATCAGAATTTAGGTCAACTGAAAATGTTAATTTGCACCAGTGAGATTAAACGCTTTGTCAGCAGGTGTGCCAAAGATGGCACAAAGGGCTCCATCTACATTGACACGTTGAGAGTGTGAGAATGTTTTGCAAAATAGTAAAAAAAAAAAAAAAAAAAAGTCAAAGAAGTTTAGGGATAAGGGGTTTAGCGGTGACGAATATGGAGCCCAAAGTCTTAACACCCTGTGTGTTGTCTGCCTGTCTGTGTGTCTTTCTGTCCTTCCTCAGGTCTTTCTGTGCAGACCACAGTCCAGTGCAGTCCACAGACTCAGCCCCTTTGGACCTGAGTCTTCCTCAGTCCTGCTCTGTGTGTCTGGACTCCATCGAACCCACACTGTCCTACAGCATCCTCAAATGTCCTGCCTGTCATACCAGCTGGTTCCACAGGGACTGTGTCCAGGTAGGACAAACACTGTGTGTGTGTGTGCGTGTGCGTGTGTGTGCGTCACTGTTTCAACCACTGTTTCACACTGATAAAGGGTGAATACTACCAAAATGTCTGTCGCTGTCGTCTCAATTTGAAGCATATGGAACAATATTTAAAACAAGCATTTTTATTTCGGAGTGCAAGAGTTGATCAGACCACGACGTGAACTCTACTGTCCCCCTGTTCTATGCATGTCACAGGCCAACACAGCAGAGCGTGTAGATTTTTCTTTTTTTGGGGGGGTGGGAGGGGGAGAAATTTGGTCTAGACTAAATTGGGAAAAAAGGCGGATTAAGTATAGTATAGACTTGGCCTGCGGGACCCTGGTAAAACAAAAGTATAGAGTTTAAGTGGTTAATGGATTACAGAGTTTACATTATTTCACATAGTTTTTGTTTGCTTTCTTTTCTGTCTGGCAGCACCAGGCCCAAAGCGCAGGTCTTTTCTTCTTTCGATGTACGCTGTGTAACAACAAGGAGAGCTTCCAACAGGAGATGCTGCGCATGGGAATACACATACCTGAGAGGTAATGGCATACATATATCTATATATCTTTTATATTTTATATTGTATTGGTATATTAATGGCAATGCAGGTGATTTATTTGATTTTGTTTTGTTAAAAGGTAATGTTACATTGTTCTATATTCCCATATGAATCATTGCTATTAGAGTTTGTTCATAACAAAAGGTCCCCCCCCCAAAAAAAAATATATATATCTTTTTTATTATTTAGTAAACGGAACATAAATTGGAATACCAATTTCATCCAAATAGGAGAGAGAACTCTTACAGGATAAACACGTGGAGTTGAAAGTGGTGAAAAGAATTGCAGACAAAATTGGAATTGGCTCAATATAAAATTGAAGCTGATAAATGGGATCTCATTCCTAATTGGATTCAAATGGTAACCCACCTGAAAATGTATTTTCTGTTTTATTTATAAGTGCTGGAGAGACGGGGAGACCACTGTTACTGGACCAACACTATTGCAATGATTAGTGTATTAGAATATAGAAATGTAACTACAAAACAAAAGGAAAAAAACAAATCATTTTAAACAAAAACTTGCTAGTATGCTACACATTATAGTACAGCTTTATAAAACTTTCAATTAATTTAATCGTATTTTCATGTGTGTTGCTGACCTGTAGAGATGCATCCTGGGAGTTGGAGGAGCATGCTTTTGAGGACCTGCTGGAGGTCTACCAGAACTGTGATGCTTCCATCTGCCTCTGCACGGACGGACGCACACACGCTGCCAAGTCTGGGTATGTTGTGTGTGTGTGTGTCGGTGATCAGTATGTTATGTTGTATGACATTACTGTCTGGTGGTGGAACTGGAAACCCTGAATGTCCAAAACTGTTACTTTGCAGGAAATGTTGGAAAAAAATAACCTGTGTTCCAATAGATCCAATATAGTTATTTAGTCACAAACTCTTGTTAATACTTTTAATTGGGTCAATATTTATAAAACTCATACGACAATAAGCCTCTACGACTTACTTACTTTTCCCTTCCAAAATAGCAGATCTATACGAAGCGTTGTGAGCTTGTAGATCGGCTATTTGTTCTGCTACTTTTGTGTGACACTAGTATGAAGAAGTTAAAATACGGATTTACCAGGTTTCTGTCTGACTGATCAGTGTGTTGTGGTGGTGCTGTCATTGTGTGGTGCTGTTGTCTAGGTGATATTATGTGAATCAATATTGTGCTGTTCTATGGAGAAATTATACTTTTCTTGAGAAGGTGGATGCAAATGGATGTTTATTATAGAATAGATCATGAAGCAAGCCAAGCGAGTAGCATCTTAGCCTAGAAAGACAAGAAGCCTTCGCCCGTGTCCTCTCTGGCCGTCTCGTCACATCATCCTCAAGCCTCTCATATCGTTCAGTGTCTTTATACATCTCTCTCTCTCTCTCTCTCTCTCTCTCTCTCTCTCTCTCTCTCTCTCTCTCTCTCTCTCTCTCTCTCTCTCTCTCTCTCTCTCTCCCCCCTCTCTCCCTCCCATGAGGGGGGTCCCATGAGAAAGAAAACAATGAGCAGGATTTCACATCTACTTGTTTTAGGGTGGTAAAGTCAGATCAAAGTAATCGCCACGCTGCCCTGAGGATACTGATACTATCTCAAGGAATTTTACAGCAGAAACTTAAAAACAATGAGATTGAGATACATCTTGATATAGCTATTTCATATTTTCCATGGCACTGGTACATGATCAGCTGTGTTATTGTGTACACTATACAGGCGGTATGCGGTGGTTCGCTGCAGGCTGTGCGGCTCCAGAGGAACACACCGGAAATGTTCGGATCTGGAGCTACACACTACAGACTGGGCTTGTGACGAATGCACTCTGGCTGTAGATGGGAAAGGTAACTTTTGTGCTTATTTTATTTGTTATAATTGTGATTACTTGTTTTATTATGTTGCTTGCTGGTTCACGACCAGTCATTAGATCCATCACTCAATCAAACTGTCGGTCGATGAATGATTGATTGTATATTTGTTGTCAACTAGTCAATAAAATCAATCAATCAATGTGAATCTACTGGTCCTGTTCCAGCCTCTGTCATCCAGAGAGGAGGAGGTGTTTCTCCCGAAAAAGGTCAGAGGAGAAGTCTCCTTGCCAAACGACAGCGCTCATCTCTTCACTCCACTGCCCCTTGTAAGAGGTAAAAAGCCAATTTTCTTCTTATCCGTGAAGGATTTATAAAGATTGTTTTTCTTTATAGAGGCCTACTGTAAAACGGCTACTGTGTTGTGCTTTCTCACCGGCTAGTGCTGGAGTTTCCCAAATGGTGGTTGCTCTTTCAAAAAATCACACCCCTGTGAAGTGAGGGGCGCTCTTATCATCATACATCATCTCATTATCAACGAATGGCACATCTCCCACCCAATCACACTGGCCAATCAAAATTTGCGTCTTCAATGTTTGCCTGTGTTTACACACAAAACTGGGCATAGGAGGGGCTAGAACTCCTCAAAAATATTCTGTCCAAACCATTTTCTATAATTTGGGGCCGTTTAAAGCGGTTTCACCAAACTTACCATGGTCACTGTCACACAGTCACCACCTATAGTCCCCTTTTGAGCCAAACAAAACTGAAGGATTATCATTCTTAGTATTATCAGATAATGTGTGTACAATAGTTAGATCATTTTTAATTGGTAATAAAGTTTCTTTATTTTGTTTTGTAAATGGATCTCTGCATCTTTTCCCTTCCCCTCCCTCCCTCTGTCTCTCTCTCTCTGTCTCTCTCTCTCTCCATTTTGTCTTTCAGGCCGTCTCTGTCTACAAGTACTTTAACTTCAGAAGAGCTTCTCCAATCTTTAGCCCTCCAACTCACCTCCACCTCTTTCCACTCTCAGCCCCAGTCTTCTTCCCCACATGCCCCTCGTCCCATCCACCCCCAGTCCCCGTCCAAAGTCCAAGGACAACCGGCTCCTTCCCGTTTCCCCCATTCCCCCTGCTCCCTCCCCCCCGGTTCCCCAGTAGAGGTGAGTGGAGACCAGGCTCTGGTTGCAGGGCTGTCCCTTCTGAAGAGACCGGACTTCAACCCAACACACAGACTGACAGTCAGGTCAGTGTTACAATACACTTAATGAGATCCTTTTTCAACTCACTCCAGTCACTGATCTGCAATCGGGCCTAAAGTCGCAACAAAATCCTACCTGATCCCATGTCTGTACAGGACTATATACTCAACTAAGGGTGAAACGATTCATTAAGTAGTGGATTAATCAATCAAAAGAGAATTTAATAACATGAAATGTTTGTAACTGAACAATGTGCTATTTGAATTTCCAACTTCACCAAGATGTTAAAAGCATGAACAGTTATGGTTTTGACTGCTAACATTGATGATTCTAATTCTCAATCCGGTGCTATTTCTTTCTTCTAATTTTATGGTAATGTTCTGATCTAAATTAATTACATAGATTAATATAATAAAATACAATGGGCATATGCATTGATTATAAAGATAATTGGGTAACCCTTCATTTTACGGTACGGTAATTACCAGGTAATAATAGGTAAGTACCTGGTATTACCTGGTAACAACCAGGTAGTAGTTATAAGTATTTACCCATTAATTACCTGGTAATTACATGGTAACTTCCAGATACATTACTCAGTAATTACTATGTAATTACCAAGTATTACCCAGTATGTATAACTATTTACTGTATAATCTCCTGGTAATTATATGGAACTTACCATGCTAAATGACACACTGGTTGCCAGGTAATTACCAAGTATGTTCCTGACAATTACCAGGTATTTATACGTTTTTACTATGTAATTACCAGCTAACTACCCGGTATTTATAAGTATTTACTCTGCAACCAGGCACGATACCCTGGTTGCAGGTACTATAGGTATGTAGGTACTATAGGTATAGTATTTTCAACAACTACCAGGTATTTACTCTGCTACCAGGCAAGTTACCCAGTAGGTACTAGGTCATTACCAAGTATTTTCCTGACAACTACCAGGTAATAACATGGTAACTGTATTCACTGTGTTTACATGGGTACTACCCATGAAACACGTGGGCAGTAGCCTACCAGGGAATTACCAGTTGTTACTAGGTAATTTCCTGACAACTACCATGTAATTACCTGTCATTTCCTGGTAGGCTACCCATGCGTTTACATGGGTAGTACCCATGTAAACACAGTGATTACAGTTACCATGTAATTACCTGGTAGTTGTCAGGAAAATTACCAGTTGTTACTAGGTAATTTCCTGACAACTACCATGTAATTACCTGATAGGTATCCAGTAAGAAAGGAGGAACTGTACTGTGAAAGGAAGTGTGCTCTATTTCCATGATATTACCATGTACCTACCTGGTAATTGTAGATTATAATCCTCCCCATTACCCATCAGGGTGTATTTTGAACTTTGAACTTTGAATTTTGAACTGGCAATAACTGTTAATTACCAGGTATTTACTGTGTAAATTAACAGGTAAAACCAAGCAAGTTACCGTGTAAGAAAGGTGGAATTGTACTGTGAAAGGAAGCGTGGTTTGTTACAGTGAAAGTACAGGGTTTTACCTGTTAGTTTACACAGTAAATAATTGGTAATTAACAGTTATTGCCAGTTCAAAATTCAAAGTTCAAAGTTCAAAGTTCAAAGTTCAAAATACAAAAAATACGTTTACATGGGTACTACCCATGGCAATAACTGTTAATTACCAGGTATTTGCTGTGTAAATTAACAGGTAAAACCTTGCAAGTTACCGTGTAAGAAAGGTGGAACTGTACTGTGAAAGGAAGCGTGGTTTGTTTCCATAATATTACCCTGTACTTTCACTGTAACAAACCACACTTCCTTTCACAGTACAGTTCCACCTTTCTTACACTGTAACTTGCAAGGTTTTACCTGTTAATTTACACAGTAAATACCTGGTAATTAACAGTTATTGCCATGGGTAGTACCCATGTAAACGTATTTTTTGTATTTTGAACTTTGAACTTTGAACTTTGAATTTTGAACTGGCAATAACTGTTAATTACCAATTATTTACTGTGTAAATGAACAGGTAAAACCAAGCAAGTTACCGTGTAAGAAAGGTGGAACTGTACTGTGAAAGGAAGCGTGGTTTGTTTCCATAATATTACCCTGTACTTTCACTGTAACAAACCACGCTTCCTTTCACAGTACAATTTCACCTTTCTTACACGGTAACTTGCTTGGTTTTACCTGTTAATTTACACAGTAAATACCTGGTAATTAACAGTTATTGCCAGTTCAAAGTTCAAAGTTCAAAATACACCCTGATGGGTAATGGGGAGGATTATAATCTACAATTACCAGGTAGGTACATGGTAATATCATGGAAATAGAGCACACTTCCTTTCACAGTACAGTTCCTCCTTTCTTACTGGATACCTATCAGGTAATTACATGGTAGTTGTCAGGAAATTACCTAGTAACAACTGGTAATTTTCCTGACAACTACCAGGTAATTACATGGTAACTGTAATCACTGTGTTTACATGGGTACTACCCATGTAAACGCATGGGTAGCCTACCAGGAAATGACCAGTTGTTACTAGGTAATTTCCTGACAACTACCATGTAATTACCTGATAGGTATCCAGTAAGAAAGGAGGAACTGTACTGTTCCTTACTGGGTACTTATCAGGTAATTACATGGTAGTTGTCAGGAAATTACCTAGTAACAACTGGTAATTTCCTGGTAGGCTACTACCCACGTGTTTCATGGGTAGTACCCATGTAAACACAGTGAATACAGTTACCATGTTATTACCTGGTAGTTGTCAGGAAAATACTTGGTAATGACCTAGTACCTACTGGGTAACTTGCCTGGTAGCAGAGTAAATACCTGGTAGTTGTTGAAAATACTTGGTATACCTATAGTATACCTACATACCTATAGTACCTGCAACCAGGGTATCGTGCCTGGTTGCAGAGTAAATACTTATAAATACCGGGTAGTTAGCTGGTAATTACATAGTAAAAACGTATAAATACCTGGTAATTGTCAGGAACATACTTGGTAATTACCTGGCAACCAGTGTGTCATTTAGCATGGTAAGTTCCATATAATTACCAGGAGATTATACAGTAAATAGTTATACATACTGGGTAATACTTGGTAATTACATAGTAATTACTGAGTAATGTATCTGGAAGTTACCATGTAATTACCAGGTAATTAATGGGTAAATACTTATAACTACTACCTGGTTGTTACCAGGTAATACCAGGTACTTACCTATTATTACCAGGTAATTACCTGGTAGTTACTTGGTAATTACCGTACCGTAAAATGAAGGGTTACCGATAATTGTTGCAGCCTTACACTTGCCTTGATTGATTGATTGCCAGACTGATGTTTTTATTGACAAAAATGCACATGCATGGACAATTTGAACATATATTTTTGCACATACTACTGTATCTGTCAAAAGAATGAAACAAACACGCGCAAGAGCTTATTTTCATTGTGGTCCTTTTCTGCTGTGAGAAGATTGTTTCCCGATTCTTCCTGTCCAGTCATGTATGTTGTGGTGTTTTCTTTGTCAATAACTCGCCGACTTCTGTATTAAGGTTCAAAGGCAGCCACAGGACTCCGTTTCCCAGCACCCCTTTCGGCGGTGATGATGTGCCCAGGCGTTACTTCCTGAAGCTGTTGGTAGAACAGATCCAGAAGTGTCCTGTGTTCGAAGGTCCAGACAGACACAAAAACCTGGCGCTGGATGCCCAGGGTATGTCTAGACTGTGTGTGTGACTGTGTGTGTACTATATGTATAATTGATGTTCAGTCTGAGAGCGTGTATCTTGACACGGCTGTCTGCCTCAGTAACTGTATGTATGTGGTTTGTAGAAACTGTAGTAGGGTTTTCTTTGTGGGTGGTTTTAGCAGCGGCGGTGCAATCTTCTGTACCGTAATTTGGACATTTATGAGTGTTTATACTGTTTTCAATAAAGGCCGGCGAATTCACAGAGCATCAAAACCATTAATATTTAACACCTTTTGTGATCAATAATATGTGATGCTTTGTAGATCGGCTACTTTTGGCAACAACACTGTCAAAGTACTTAAATCAGGCTTTACTCTCACGTCATTGATCAACATGGGAGGAGAAGGACAGCGTGGAAAGTGTACCGAGTGCAAAATACCGTTACCCCTGGCCCTGTTGAAGGTGTTCTGGGAAGAATTTGCACCAGCGGGAATATATTCCTAGGGCTGACCAATAAATATATACATGTATTATATTGATATTGTGATATGAGACTTGGCTATCACGATGCGTTGTAGATCTAATGCTTTTTGTTACTTCTGTACATCAAATGAATAAATGTCACAATATGTCAAAGTATCAATATAGCTCAAGGTATTTGGTAAAATAAAATATGATATTTGATTTTATCTATATTGTCCAGCCCTGGTCCCACTGTGACAAACCTAGTGATTAGTAAAGTGATGATTATGCTAATCTGTGTGTCTGTCCAAGCAGCTCTCCGCGAGGACCTGTACTATGACGTAGGCTGTCTCCTGGCGTTGGCTCTGGTCCATGGAGGACCTCCTGTCCGGTTCTTCTCCCCGGCTCTGTTCCAGTGCCTGTTCAACCACCCCAGAGACTCTCCGCTCACGCACACACACATGACGCACGACACACACTGCACACGGCAGGTCAACATGGTGAGTCATTCTACAGCCAATCGTTGCCGTCAGGCAGAAACCCGGCCATCGACGGTATTCTCACCTTTTCTGTTTTACCCGTAAATTAATGCCCCAGTTGATCATACTACAGCGTCACACAGAAGTATCCAGAGTAGCAGAATGCTGCCTGAATCGGCACATTTTGAGCTTGTAGATCTGCGACTTTCGCCGTTTTTGAATTTGAACCCTGAAAAGTACCGGTTTCCATCCGACAGACGATATGTATCGTTCACTACTATTTCTGCAATTGTTAACACCCGCAGCTTTCAAGTATGGCTTGACTCACTGACTGGTCAACTGACTGGAATTGTTTGCCTATCTTAACTGGCTAGTTATCCGATACCGTGGTTCTCAAACATTTCATATCGGAGACCCCTGATTGATATGTTTTAGGCCACAGACCCCACATATGAAAAGATGTTCTTTTCAAGGATTTATTTTCCCAATTCTTTCAAAATTAGCCAAAGTGGTTAAACTGATAATGATACATATTGAACTAATTTATCTTGGGGACCCCCTGGAAACCGTGTGGGGGTGCCTGCCTGGACCCCACTTTGAGAACCACTGATCCGATAGATTAGCTGTACGAGTGTACGGCCGACCGACTGGCTAGTTATCTGACAGACTACAGACTAGCTGTACTGTACGGCTGTTTGTTTGAACGTGGTATTGATGGAATGTCCGTTTGATTGGCTGACTGTCTTGTAGATAGCAGAGGCGGGGTCACTGGAGGACCTGAAGGAGGCCGTAGCATCGTGTCGGCAGTTCCTGGAGGTGGCCGGCTGTCGGCGAGAAATCAGCAGCCTGGATGACAAAGAGGCTCTGGTAGAAGATCTCGTGAACTTCACCATGATCACCAGGATGCAGCTACCACTGCAGAGGTGTGTGTGTGTGTGTGTGTGTGTGTGTGTGTGTGTGTGTGTGTGTGTGTGTGTGTGTGTGTGTGTGTGTGTGTGTGTGTGTGTGTGTGTGTGTGTGTGTGTGTGTGTGTGTGTGTGTGTGTGTGTGTGTGTGTGTGTGTGTGTGTGTGTGTGTGTGTGTGTGTGTGTGTGTGTGTGTGTGTGTGTGTGTGTGTGTGTGTGTGTGTGTGTGTGTGTGTGTGTGTGTGTGTGAGAGAGATTGTATTACTATACTTGTGAGGTCCCCACAAGTATAGAAAAGTGTGAGAAATAGACATTGAGCACATTTTCCTGGTCCTTACAAATATATCATTGTTATTTTTATGGTTCGATTTGTTTTAGTTACTATTAAGAAATAATTCAGTTTGGGTTTAGGATTAGACATGTGTGGCCCTATCTTGGGTGCGCCTTTCCCTTTATCCCTAAACTTCTTTGCCATATTTTACTATCTTGAAAAACATTTTTTAAATAGTTATATTTTTAAATGTTTTTCAAATGGTAAAACATGGCAAATAAGTTTAGGGGTAAGGGGTGGCGCAAAATATAGCACTTAGAGTTTAGTTTTAGGGGATATCGTCTGAGTTATACCTGATTTATACTTTGTGTCGTGCACATAATAAATAATATAATATAAATAACCACAAGCTGACAGTTTGTCGCTGCTATCTGCTAATTGATTCATAAAATCACTGTCCTAAAATGTTGATGTCCTCACAAGAATATAATTCAAACACACGAGTGAGTGTGTGTGTGTGTGTGTGTGTGTGTTTGCTATGCTGACTGACATGCACTTTATTGTTTCTGAAACACAACAGGACTTCACAGTAAAGTTCAAACTGAAAATGACTGTCATTTTTCTTTCTGTCCCTAGGCTCCGTGAGGGTCTGTGCACTCTGGGTGTGTTCAATCAGGTCCAGCTGTTTCCAGCTGTGTTCTATGCAACGTTCTGCAGTCCAGCAGATAAACTGACGGCTCACAACACAAAGTGGCTCTTCACTGTCAACTTCTCCACGCAGACAGACAGGGCGGAGAGAGAGACGGCTGTCTTCAGCTACTGGAGACACTTTCTCCTGGAGTGTGAAGGTAAAAAACAAATCACATTAGTACTGAGAGATACGACTTCAAATATCACCATTATTTCAAACTTTGATCTCAATTACAATTAATCACCTATTTCCCCCATTTTTGTATGACTTTACTACAAAGTATAATGCAGGGTTAGGTTAATCAGACTAATCGATTTAGTTGATTTATAAAAATAATTCTATTCAAATTCTTCCATATTGATTCGATATATATAAGACATTTTAATATAATGAAATAACATGCTTTTTGATTATCCGAGTAATCTACTAGAGCAAGATTAAGTCTGTTAGAATTTCAAAATTTCTGTTTTGATATATTTCCGGTTTATTGCCCAGGCCTACTTCACATGAACTCTTCTCTTCACAGTTGGTAGGAGTTCTGTATCTCTCCAGGACCTCCTGCTTTTTGTTTCTGGGGTGGAGGAGATTCCTGCCGTGGGTCTCTTCCCTCGTCCCACCGTCGGCTTCCGCCACCCCTCCTCCTCCCACAGCAGCCTGGGAGATGACGGGGAGAAGGCGGAGGAGAGATTGAGAGCTAACGGGAGGAGAGGAGGAGTAGGAGGTGTCTCTCTGCTAGACGTAGGAGAGTGGGACAAACGCAGAGGTGGACATAGGAATAGTTCTGCCCGAAAGATGAAAGACGAGTCCCACACAGATGGAGGGATGGACTGTGATGCTGCAGTGGAGGGATGTGCGAACGATGGGAGGAGGAATGGAGATGATGTTTGTGTCTCTCCTGTGGTGGATCCCAGCACAAACAGTCTATCTTTACCTGTGGTCTCTTCATATCCGACCTTTAAGGCCAGCATGGAACTCACTGTACACAAGTACACAAACACATGAATGGATAGATGGAGGTAATGATCGGGGGGGGTTTATGCATTACCGTTCCTTATTTATTAGTAGGCCGTTCATTTACAAAGAAACAAAGTTGAAATGAGATTAGAAGATTTCTTCACGACACAACGGTGGGTTAGCCAGATTGAGGGATGGTAAAAGCTTTATAGATGTTACCTTTCATGTGTTAACCTGAGAATCTGAGAGAGGAGGATCAGAGAACTGGGAAAGATGATCTGGCCTTCAAATGAATGGTGCTAAATTCTCATTTTCAGTTATTTTTTTTACTGAGAATACTGTTTATATCATATAGTTTGTTTCTGTATGTCGATGACATAATTTATTTGTATCTCTATAGTTGTTATTCTCTGGCTGAGTGTCATGATAACCTTTGTCATCGTCTCAAAAGAAAAACGGATCTTTGTGGCACGTTTGTTTGCATTTGCACTGTGTCGCCTCACCAGCCACTTCATTTCAACATGAGAGTAAGGAGTAACTCCTACTGCAGTTCATAATTTTCGGGATACTATTCACAAGTCAGTTCAAGCATTGCATTGGGTCATTTGTGCAGGTTAAAGTGTTTTTCTAATATAACTCAACTACGACAGGCAAATATGTTTGGTGCCAACTAGGGATGTCCCGATTACGTTATTTTGCTCCTGATCCGATTCCGATCATTTGATTTTGAGTATCTGCTGATAACGATTTTTAATTTTTTACCGATACGATATTTATATTTTTATAGAACACAATAGTACAATATCCAAAATTACAGACAATATCCAGTCTAATAATATCATATGGATATAATATTGATACTAGGGATGTCCCGATCTTTTTTTTTTGTGAAAATGGGGCCCTGATTTCCGATCACGTGATCGGATCGGGACAACCCTAGTGCCAACTTTTCAAAAATCAATCCACGGATGTCCTTCATTGTAGGATGATGTGAATGTGTTTTTTGTTTTTGTTATTCTATCAGACCTTCTCGTTACATCCTCTAAAATCTATATGTTTTTCTTGTACAGCTTTTTTTTTGTGATCATAATTTCATAACTTCATTTTTTTTTTGGTGAGATGTCTTGTATGTGCCGTTTAAGAGGCCTTTCTTTGTCTGTCAGATAAACAATCTACAGCATTTACTTATAACTTTAGACTACAATTAGTAGTAGGCACGTACAAAATGACATCAGCCTAAACTGTGAATGATGGATGAGTAACATGGTTTCTGCCTTCAGAAATAAACCTTTTCAACCTGATTTTGAGTGTTTTAAGTCTTATTACATAAACCATACTTACTTTGCTGTTAGGTGTTTTGCCAAGCGGTCCTGGGGCAAATGAAGGAAAAACAATGTATAACAAAGTATAAGAAAAGCAGATATAGTTTGATGTATTTCACCTACTCATTTAGCCTGTCTCCAGCCCTGAATCACTACCATTAATGTCCTGAAGTGAAACGAAATGAAAATTCAGACTGAGTGTCAGGCTACTCATTTGTTTACAGATTATATGCAACATTTTGGTTGCATTTGGGAGAACTGCTAGTTTTTTTTTAAAATTTAAGACATGTATGTCTGAGTTTGTCCTATATTAAAGATATGTGTGAAATAGCCTATACAGTAAAACAAGGTTTCCAGTCTTCATTAGAAACTCCAGCGTGCATTACTAGTAGTGGCCACCAGGTGTCGGCATAACCACGTCTCGACGTCATCCTACAGCACTAGTCCGCTGCCACGTCATCTGATTCCTCGTCACCGCACATAAACACAAAACATGGCGGCGTCCGTGCGGGAGAAGCAGAAAGGTTTGACTAAACTCAACATTTCATGTCATTCTACCCCCTTTTTTGGCAGACCGATGCACTTTTCAGAGCGTAACGTTGTGATATTTCACGTCCAAAGGGAAAATGCGTTTCTTAAAAGTATGTCGACAGAGATGCATAGGGTGGCATGCATCCAGCTAGCGTCTTCCTGCCAATTAACTCCATTCATAGTGTTTGTTATTAGCCCATAAATAAGTGTTCAGTGGTGTACAACTGCCAAGAACGCTTGCTGATTTTGAAACACGTACGTAAATAAAAGCTGTGAGGAATGGTTGGTAGCTGTCAAGCTAAACACGAGCTAGGATTAGCTAAACACAGTGACTGCTGGCAGTGCTGGGGTAGCCAGGGTAGCCATAGCCAAATAGCTCTGCTAATAGAGCGTCGCAGTCCCGCCTCCTACCCTGGCCCAGGAAATGAAACCCAATGCATTATTCTCATAGACATTTCGTAAAGTATTTATTTAAAGACGGTTACGCCGCGGACAAAGCCAACTCGAGTCGTGACAACTCATGACAACACAAACAATATTTTGGACCAAACAAATAATTACAAAGAAGAAAAACAACAAAAAAAGTGTTGTAACCTGCCGTTTTTTTCTTCTTTCTAATTATTTGTTTGGTCCAAAATATTGTTTGTGTTGTCATGAGTTGTCACGACTCGAGTTGGCTTTGTCCGCGGCGTAACCGTCTTTAAATAAATACTTTACGAAATGTCTATGAGAATAATGCATTGGGTTTCATTTCCTGGGCCAGGGTAGGAGGCGGGACCGCGACGCTCTAAACAATCCTAAAGTCATTGGTTACTGTTTAGTAGTAGGCTATTACACAGTAAAACCCATGTGTTAATGTAACAGAGTTAATATGGATACATTAACACGGATGACGATTTTGTTGTGTACAGTATGTGGGTTGCAAGTACATTTACTTAAGTACTGTACTTGAGTACAATTGTGAGGTATTTGAACTTTACTATTACTATTTCCAATGTACTTTTACTTATACTCCACTACATCTCAGATTCAAATATTGTGCTTTTATGCCTACATGATTATTTAAACACTTTAGTTACTTTGTAGATTTTGATTATTATTACGAAACATAGACCAACCACTTCAGCCCTATATACTGGCCATTTGAAAATAGCCGGTCTACAAGCTCACAATGCATCGTGATGTCACGCTTTGTGAGCTTGTAGATCTGCTATTTTCAAACGTTTTTATACATTTGAAAACTTGAAATGAGACAATTCTGCACAATGAGTACTTTTACACAATATAAAATACTACTCAAACTAGAGCTGGTTGTCTAGGTTGGAACCCGCTGCAGTGGTGTCCGGTGAGAACTTAAACAGGATGCCAGAATCTCTGACACAATGATGTCTGGGTTGTAATGCCAGGTATCACTGATAAGATCTGGCTTGTAAAGCCAAATATCCTGTCTCGTACGGAAAGCTATGAAGTCTCTCACGTCTCACGAGGAGCCAATAGTATCACCAATAGTATTACTAATAGTAATATTGGTACTTTTAAGTACTGTACATTTTGATGCTGATATATTTGTACAAGTACATTTTGAATACATGATGTAGGAAGTCAAAACAAAAAAGAGTACTTTTCCCACTGATATGTTTGGCCACTGCAGTTCATTGGAGCAACGGTGTATCGCACTGTAAGGTGTATCGCACTGCAGGTGTATTGCACTGTAAGGTGTATCACACTGTAAGGTGTATCGCACTGTAAGGTGTATCAGTGTATTGCACTGTAAGGTGTATTGCACTGTAAGGTGTATCACACTGTAAGGTGTATCGCACTGTAAGGTGTATCAGTGTATTGCACTGTAAGGTGTATCGCACTGTAAGGTGTATCAGTGTATTGCACTGTAAGGTGTATTGCACTGTAAGGTGTATCACACTGCATATCACACTGTAAGGTGTATCGCACTGTAAGGTGTATTGCACTGTAAGGTGTATCACACTGTAAGGTGTATCGCACTGCAAGGTATATCACACTGTAAGGTGTATCAGTGTATTGCACTGTAAGGTGTATTGCACTGTAAGGTGTATCACACTGCATATCACACTGTAAGGTGTATTGCACTGTAAGGTGTATTGCACTGTAAGGTGTATCACACTGCATATCACACTGTAAGGTGTATCGCACTGTAAGGTGTATTGCACTGTAAGGTGTATCACACTGTAAGGTGTATCGCACTGCAAGGTATATCACACTGTAAGGTGTATCGCACTGTAAGGTGTATCGCACTGGATCGCTGACATTCAATTCAAAGGAGCTTTATTGGCATGAGAAAACATATGTGTACATTGCCAAAGCAAGTGTCAAAATACAATAAAAACAGTTGAAAATTGTAGTATTTACAGTTGGAGGGGGCTTAGGGGGGGTACAGCACTTTGTAAACAGAGCTATGTCACATTGCATCGTTATACAGGGTATAAAGCTTTTTTGAAACAAATAACAGCATTTGTTTTTTGCAGTCACTTTTTGCAGCATTTTATTCTCAAGAATATTTAAATAGCATACATACACTGACTGTATACAGTGTTTAAAGGTAGCATAGCATCTCTGTTTACATGTGCAGTAGGTCTAGCGGTCTACTTGGTACAGATAGTAGTCCCACTCAAGTGACTACTGGCCAATCACAGCACGTCTTTTCCAGGATTTATCAATTCAATCCAAATTAGTTTTGAGGAAACAAATGTTTACATTGCCTCTGATTGGCCTATCGAACGTCCCCTTCCGTGACGCACGCGGAAGCTTGACCAGCTTCCGCTTTGCTTTTGTGTGCGTCCTCTCCAGATACCCACACCTCAGAGCCGACGGAGGTGTCAACCTATGTCTATGGTTTGACTTACCTGGTGTTTGGAAGCAAACCTAGTTTATTGTCTTGTTAAATAAATGGTAAATGGGGCCTGTATGTGTAAATAGGGCCTATGTATAGCGCCTAGGTGCTATACATAGCGACTATACATGGCGACTGTGGCTCAGGAGGTAGAGCAGGTCGTCCAATGATCCATGGGTCGGCGGTTCGAATCCCGGCTCCTCCTGTCTACATGTCGAAGTGTCCTTGGGCAAGACACTGAACCCCAAATTGCTCCCGATGTGCTGGTTGGTACGTTGCATGGCTTCCGCCACAATCGGTGTATGAATGGGTGAATGTAATGCACAATCTATGTAAAGCGCCTTGGATAAAGGCGCTATATAAATGCACCATCTACATAGATTGTGCATTACATTCACCCGTTCACACACACACATTCGCACACAAGTGGCCAAGGAAACTATGCAAGGCACCAACCTGCACAGTAATTTATATAGATTGTTCAGAGTCAGCGTCGATGCTGACTTTAGCTGACTTTGGCAAAGGAATTACCCACAGTTCATAGCGTTACCACTGGGAATGAGGGGGAATGGGGATCCTCCGAACGTCAATCATTTAAGTATGCAAATTAGTTATGTATCGCGGTTAGAATGTCAACAAACACAATAGTGCTTTCTCACTATTCTCAAAGGGAGAAGGAATGGAAGGATAGGCTATATATTTAATAACAATAATAATAATAATGGAAACATGAGAAATGATGAGTAAAATAATATGGAAATGCAATTTATAATGAATATAATGGATATTATGAATATTACAACCACTATCACACAGGAAAGTGTATTTATAAAACTAATGATAAAACGATCAGCTTAAATACTAAAATAGACATGATAGACATATATAAATAGGCCAAGTATGTAGGCACTGGCTGTGAATAAGGACAGTTTTTTATAAAGTGATGCAAAGTGTCATGAATGGCGGACTCATCTTCAAAGTGCTGTCCCATTTCTTTCACAACAATTTGGAGCCCTTGCAGCCTCACACCCTCACGCACTTACAGCTGACGTCACTAAAGTCAATGAGGGTTCAGGGCTCAGGGCTTGAGGGAGGCGATTGGGATTGGGCCTAAGTCACTGACTGTGTGGGGGAGACCAGGATTGAACTTTGAACCTTCCGGTTTCCAAGCAGCCACTCTACCCCTGAGCCACTACCGGCCCATAGTCACTAGTTAGTAGATACTATAGGTTTAATTAGTGAGCTGGTACTAGCAGCAGATGTTGCAAGAGAAAGTGAAACCAACGGTCAGATGGTCTATGGAATCGTGACCAAAAGAAGCGGCTAGGCCACATGAGCACACACACACATGACACAAGTGATATGCCAGGGAGTTGTGTATTAAAAATATCACTTTTTCTCCCTCCCCAAGACAGTTTTTTTCAAAATAATCCTGTGAGCTTGTGGATCTGCTACTTTCACTCCTTCTTAAACGTATAAAAATACATTTGAAAAATATTGGAATATTTTACTACTTTAAAATAGTGGAATATTTTCCCAAACCACAGTTTGGGAAACGGTGGTTTAGGAGTAGAACACTGTATCGAATAATAGACTACTTCCTGTAAATGTAATAGCAGCTAGTTAATAACTGTGTGTGTGTGTGTGTGTGCGTGTGCGTGTGCGTGCGCGTGCATCTTCAGCTGCTCTGCGGCGCATGTTGAACTTCAACTCTCCTCCTCTGAAGAACACAGCAGCTGAGCCAGTATGGAAGGTAAGGTGGTTACTTTTTACATGCATAACTGTATTAGTGTCACACTTCACCTCAGAGCTGTACCACTGTTGAAAGTACATTATTGTTAATTTGTTATCCACCTCTAGTACTAACAATAAAAGTTATATTAGGGTCATCCATGGATAATAGAATACATTTCTCATGTGATTTGGTTCTTCAGAAAGTTTGGCTTTAACATGAGTGGAACCAGGGGCGGCAGGTTCCTATAACGGCAGTGGGTGCTGAAATTCATGGATCATACATTGCAATGTATACAACAGTATTGGAAAAAGTTCAGCTGTCTTTATTACTTTACCCCATTAAAACCGGGAAAGCATCTTTGTCATTTTTGCTTTGGCTATTCAAAAATAGGAAATATACAACAAGCTTGTACATCTGTTCTTTTGGAAAGGTTTTTGAAAATAAGGCATTTGTAGAGTCTGCTATTACAGTCTGTCTGTTATTACATAGATCCGTTATTATTACTGCTGCCGGTAGAACTATATACTTTATTCCCTGCTGTGACACCTGAGCACTCTTACATTCAGGTGTTGATCTACGACCGGTTTGGACAGGATATCATCTCCCCTCTACTGTCTGTAAAAGAGCTCCGAGACATGGGCATCACACTGCACCTGTAAGAACACACACACACACACACACACACACACACACACACACACACACCCCTAGCGGAAATAGAGTTTCCGCTGGATCACTCTTTGGATAGCCAATGTGGGCCATACCGTTAAAAGTTTGCGGCTCGGGTGGCGCACTGGTGGCATGCCTGCCCACCTCCATGACAGAGGTTGTGGGTTGGAATCCACCGTGTCGCGTCCGGCTTTGTCGAGTGTTTATACAAACACAATTGGCCCGTGTTCGGGGGAGGGAAATCGGTCAGGGAGGGTGATATCACTGCATGGACTCCTACGGGCAGGGGCAGCACCTGTCAGCAGGGAGTGTTGGGCGGGAGGAGTAGAACGAAGGTTCTACGTCCTCCCGGTAGGGGCTCCTCACTGGCAGGTGAGGTGAGTCGGTAGGATACAACAGCAGTGACAATATACAAATGTGTGTGTGTCTGTATCTGTGTGTGTTGTGTGCAGTCTACTCCATTCAGATAGAGAGCCTATCCCTGATGTTCCAGCCATCTACTTCATCATGCCAACAGAGGAGAATATTGACAGGATTTGTCAGGTAACAACACACACACACACGCACACTAAAGGTCCTTTCAGATGAGCAGCGATTAACGTGTCTAGTAATTCATTTTCAATGAGACCTGCGTTTTTTTTCTTTTTCTGTACGCGCAGATAAGTCGAGGGTCGACAAAGCAAGCGTATTTCTGTGGGCGCTGTCCTGTAAAATGGTTGCGAGTGTGCTCGTTTCGTGCACCTGGATTCTGTTGAGCTTATTTTTACGCTCTTGAGCAGACCTGCCGTTGATCCAGGCGACAACGTCTGCGTTAATCGATGCCCGTTTGTCAAACACACAGAGAAACCAATGAACCATGATCCATAATATACAAACTACACCTTGTACAGGCAATCACACGCACACACACACATTTTAGTTCTTTATTTGAATCTGCAAATGACGGGGTTGACTGTTCATGATGGGCACCTAAGGATACACATAGCACCTTCTCCTCCAGTATTTGGCTTTGCTCTTTGTCATGCCAGCTCGCTGAGCTCGTGGTCAGTTTATATACAGTATATGGCCCAGGCTTCCAAATATCAGTATGGTGAATCTACATCGCCACACACACACACACACACACTCACTCACTCACTCACTCACTCACTCACTCACTCACTCACTCACTCACTCACTCACTCACTCACTCACTCACTCACTCACTCACATATATTTCTGTCTGTCTGTAGGACCTGCGGAGCCAGCTGTATGAGTCCTACTATCTGAACTTCATCTCAGCCATCAGCCGCAGTAAACTAGAGGACATTGCTAGTGCTGCTCTAGCGGCGAATGCAGTTAACCAAGTCACCAAGGTCAGTAGTATTGCTTTGTAAAGTAGTGGCCATCAGTGCAGCACTACCTGTTATTAGACACAATTGGTGCTTTTGATATAGCCACCGTCTTTCCTAGCAAAATGTCTGTATCCACATCAGCTACTCGACAGGCTTTTCTTTGTGTAAAGTGTAAAGCTTGATCTGTGTGAAATGTGTGAACATCAAACAACTTGTGTGTGTGTGTGTGTGTGCGTGTGCGTGTGTGCGTGTGTGTGTGTGTGTGCGGCAGGTGTATGACCAGTATCTGAACTTCATCACTCTGGAAGACGACATGTTTATTCTCTGTCATCAGAACAAAGAGCTCATATCATACCATGGTGAGAGACACACACACACACATAAACCCGCAAACATAGAAGAATAATCTATATGTATATAGCTTATCGTGTGTGTGTGTGTGTGTGTGCGTGCGTAGCCATCAACAGGACAGACCTGGTGGACACAGACATGGAGGCCATCATGGACACCATCGTAGACAGTCTGTTCTGCTTCTTCGTCACTCTGGGTGAGCACGTTTCTCCTCCTCATAAATAAAATAATAAAAACTTTATTTATATAGCACTTTTTTAAACAATGTTACAAAGTGCTTGCACAATCAAAACAGCAATAAAATAACCAAACAAAATACAACAATAATGAAATAACAGTAGAAAATGCAAAATAACAAACAAGTCTCATCACTCTCTTCCTCCCTAGCAGTGGTTTATATCCACTAGGTGGCAGCAGATCCACTCAATTCAATTCACTCCACCCTCCACTCCTCCACAATCACACTTTATCAACCTTATAAATCCTTACTTAGTTGACCGGGGTCCCCCAGGGGTCTATTCAAGGCTGTATCCTGTGTGACTGTTGGCCCAGCATGGGCACGCTAGGGTTCATTTTGAATGGTTCATGTATTTATTTGTACATTTGGGTTGTCACATTACATAAATCACAGCAACATGTCGTTGCTGTCGGGTGGAAATTCCTGTATGTCCAAAACCGTTTTTTATTATTATTTAAAAAACAAAACATGTGAAAATAGTGCTTGTAGATCTGCTATTTACACTAGTTTAGTGTGACACTCTTGTATGATGACGTAGGATGCCCTACTATGAAAAAAAAAAAGAAGTTTAAATATGGAGATACAAGGTTTCCCGCCCAAAAGCGACGATATAGAGAGTCTATAATATTGTACTGTGATATTGATTGACAGCTTACGTGAAACAATGTCCTCTGATGCAGTGAGATCCACCCCTCTGGCATTTCGTACAGTTTAAAGCCAATTATTTGTTCGTGTTTGTCCTCTACTATTAGAACCTGATTCAGTTTTATAATAATTATTGATATGATAAGATAAGATGGTAGCCTATATATGAGCCAGATAATCAAACAGCGAAAAACCCATATGAATCATAAAGATCTAAAAATATGAAAATGTGTGTTTGATGTTGTGCTGTGTAGGTGCGGTTCCAATCATTCGCTGCCCTAGGGGGAACGCAGCAGAGATGGTGGCTGTGGTGAGTTTACCCGCTTCACATAATTATGAAAAACAAGGAAAAGTCCTTGATTTTAAGGCTATGACTCCTCATAAACGTCTTACAAGTTCTCTGGGTATTTTGCGAGACAAGTATTATAAAGACATCATCAGTGTATACATTTGTGTTCATTGATGATTGAATGTGTTTACAGGGAGTTTCATCTGATAATATTGTTTCATGGGGTTGGAGGATTCTTTAGGATTTTAACTATTCCTGTTCCTTAACGATTCCCTGTTAATGGTTTGATTCATCATATACAAACAGTATTGTCTTATTGTAGTGGTTCTCAAATGTGATGGAGCCGATTCCGGTTCCTCAATGTTGGATCAGGTTCTGGAACCTAACCCTATTAATAACGAGATAATAAGTGAGTTTATAACATTAGTTTCAGTAAATCCCTAATATCTGTGTGTGCAGAAGCTGGATAAGAAGCTACGTGAGAACCTTCGTGATGCCAGGAACAGTCTGTTTACTGGAGACAACATCGCTGCCGGACAATTCAGGTGAGGAAGAGCGGGATTTACCTTTTTATAGTGGCTTTAAAAACTCTAAGATGAAGTGATTCCTCTTTTTTTAGAAAACAAGATAATGTAAGCGCTACAACGAGAGCTTTACTTTTGTTGTTGGGGAACAAGTCGGAGCACTGTAGGGAAAAAAGGAGGCCGCACAGCTCGTAACCATGATGCAATAGATTATTATTTTAAAATGCCTTGTTCAGGGTATTCATACCCTGAAGAAGACCTCCTTTCGTTCTGTACAGGTTATCCCCCACGTGGTCAGCACCTGTCCACTATTGGTGTGTGCTCCTTGTTTTTACCAAGGAGCGCACCGTGTATTACATGACAATTCCTCGGGCGTTAAGTTGATTGAGTTGGATACTGTTTTTCCCTCTATCATTTCTATGCGTTTCTAGTTTATTTAAATAATGTCATGCCTACTGCAGGGCAGACTAGAATTAGAAAAGGGAAAGAAGAAGGAACGAACATCCGCACACTTGCTTTTAGAGCTCCATAGTAGACTTACTTTATTAAATGGCAAGAAGCTGCAACGTTTTGACCATCTAGGTCTTGATCAGGCTAATCATTAATTTGCCTTGATGCCTTGACATCCAGCACCTGGCCTAAATACAGGCAAAAGATGTGCACACAGTCCTCTCTGTGAACTGACTAGGTTTAGAAGACATTTTGAAGCTCTTGCTACTGAAATGATTGATTATTTATATGGAGAAATCCCGTCATTTAACATGCATCTCAATGCGTGAGAAGCACCGTAGCAGAGGGCTCAGCGAAGGGTCCATTGACTTAATCCAATTAACCTTGTAGCCTAAGAACTGGCCATGGTTGAAGAATAATCATCACATTAGGAATTGAATTGAGCTTTCCTTGACAATATTTTTTCTTTTATTCCTCCCACCCTGCATCCTTCTACTAGTTTCCAGAGACCTCTGTTTGTCCTGGCCGACAGGAACCTTGACCTTGCCACGCCCCTACATCACACCTGGACCTATCAGGCACTGATCCACGACGTACTGGTGAGAATCCCCTGTCTGTCTGTCTGTCCGTCCGTCCGTCCGTATGTCTGTCTGTGTGTGTACAGTATATTTACCTCCAGTCCAATGAAGCCGACTTAAACAGTGAGTGCCAACCAGTGATACATACTGATATGGTGAATAACTATGTTCTGTGGCCGTCCGATTACCAGACGGCTTCACCACTCATTCAGCCACAGTATAGCCGCCCAAAATATTGGAGACTCTTTACTGTTTAACCACTTTGTCTTAAACCCTTTGTTGACCGGGGTCCCCCAGTGGTCTATACAAGCCCCCCTCCTTTTATTGCCTCTAAATATCTTCGCCGAAAATAGCCAATCGACAAGCTCACAATGCACGTCGTGAGCTAGGTGTTTCATTTGCATTTTTGTCCCGACTGTATCAGGTAGCATATGATTTTAGTATAGCTTGCACCCTTATGCCAGAAAGGCATGCCCCTGGTTGTTGGAGGGACAGTGAGACTCACCACCAACTGGTTTTATGTGATGGTGGTGTTTTCACCAAACACCAGAAATCATTTTAGGATGGTGTGATATTCAAGGAGACGTTTGTTCCTTTCAGCTGACGAGGATTTGTTTTGGCCATGGTAAGAACAAGACTGACATCATGTATTCAGTTTAGAACAGTGAAGGAGATGTGAGGGGATTTCAGACTACTTGCACACGTGGCTGAAGAAAAGAATAAATATAAAAGAAGAAGAAAATAAAATCATGTGTGCGTAGCTCCCTCCAGCTGGACGAGGCAACAGACATTACTGACGTTGTCCAACTGTGCATCCTCATGATAATAATTTCATGCTATCTTTCTACAGAAGATATATTTTTTGTGGTTTAATTTCATAGTGATGCCTTCTTGGATTTATCAATTTTATTGTCGGGCAGAGTAGCAGTTCAATATATTTTTTCTGTGATTCATCTTGAATATTAAAATCAGGCAGCCAACATTTAATTTGTGATTTGTGGGGTAATTTGCTATAGTCAGTGTTTTAAAAAGTATAAGTAAGTAAAGTAAGCCTTGCAGAGCCATAAGGCCCATGTAAATAGGGCAGGAACCACCTGTTTCTGTTGTGTGAGGCAGATTGATGTACAAGTACACCCCCAGTCGTAATGCACAAGTACATCCCCTGGGCATGGCGCTAGTATGTCGCAGGAATTTACCCCCAATCCAACCGTTGATGCTGAGTGCCAAGCAGAGAGGCATTGGGTCCCATTTTCATAGTCTTGGTTATTGAGCAAATCCGTATTGCTGTATTATGTTTTTATGACTGGCACTGGTAGATCTTCGCCAGCCTTGGAAAAGGGCTCAGTGATCTCGTGCCCAAAAATCTAGCCCCACGGCCCCACCCTTAAGCTACAGCAGATGAACAGAGGTCTCAGTATGTTGATGTCATTGATGTTGAGATTACAAGCGGTCTCGTTGTTGAGACGGATGGTCTGATGTCTCTCCAGGGAACATATAGATCTGTCTCCCCAGAGAATACAGATCGGCTTCAAAGAGAGATAACATGCACTGGCATCTTTGTGAGGAAAATAAATTAAAGATGTGGGAAAATGAGGATATTTAGCTGCTCCTTGCATTTCAAGTTAGGGCTTGTAGTGATATTTAGGCTCACATTAAGGTTAATGTAAATGTGCACTTGTGCAGGTTAAGAATACAGTGGTTAGGGTGGTGTGCCATGATACGTACAGGTGTGCTTGGGGATTTTGTAGCAACAACTGCACCTTATTGTTGCAATATACAGTACAGTATTTATTCTTACACACTTATCTTAAAAGTTAAAACTACATACATTTTAAACATTTTATTTGACAAGAGTAAATAAAATAATCATTTATAGAGTGATAAGACTTAAAACACTTGCCCTGTGGTGTGCCTTGGCTCAGGCACAAAACGTTTGAAACCACAATTAGGGTGGTTTTGCACTTTTGCAGTGCGTGCGTGCGTCAAAGAGGGAGACAGTGAAAGATGATGTGTCTCAGGAGATGTAGGCGATAATTTCTTGTGCGTCAGGATGTACCCTTCAACGGTGGACATTTTGACATGTGCAGTCATGCACACCTGTTTGCTATCATAATGTATATAGCAGAGACAGTTGACTGTGGGTCCAGTTCCTATACATCCCTGCGGGGCTGCTCTGTCTAGTAACGATGAGAAAATGTGAGACGCACGCACGCACGACACACGCACGACACACACACACACACACACACACACACACACACACACACACACACACACACACACACACACCCACCCCCCTGGATAACCCCATCCAGAGTTACCCTGTCCTCTCCTAGATTAGTTCCATATTTAACAGTGAAAATGTATCTTCTACGTGAGTAACGTGACTAGTTGGAACAGAAATTGATAGTAAATGTTTAAGGTTTAGGTATTAGTGGTAAAATCACGCTGATATGAAATCTAAACCTTAGACCTGACTTCTAAAAGTACAGTTGAAGTATCAAAATAACTAGGTCACTTTTAGTGGCTGTTAAAACCATGAACACTAATGGATAACAATTTCACTAAAGATATCCAATAAAATAATCCTTCAATGCGTGTGTGTGTGTGTGTGTGTGTGTGTGTGTGTGTGTGTGTGTGTGTATGTGTGTGTGTGTGTGTGTGTGTGTGTGTGTGTGTGTGTTCGGGAGAAGAATTGGCATTGTCTGAAAAATGTGGAGGAGGACGAATAGAGACGAGTTGTAAGGATTCAGACGTTCTCAAATGAAATACAGTACATTTACCTTCCTACTGAGAGAAACTCCACCCTGCTTAGAATCTGGTACTGCACAGCAAAATCCCCACTCAGTGTTAACGTGTTATGTTCATTTGTAACTCTGGGGAATGTACAAATCGAACTAAATGGACCCGTAACTAGTATACACAAGTGCTCTTTGATTCAAAAGGATTCCTTTCACCAACACATTCTAGGCCAAGAGCAAATTAAATTCCCGCTGGCAGATTTGTCAGACTTCCTGGCTAGTGTAGACCTGCTCACTTGTGAAAAGTTGTGTTTTGCCATAAAACTATTTATTACCATATAAACACGCTTAAGCTAATTTAAGCCATGCTCTTATTTCTGGACCACCCCCCCCTCTCTCTCTCTCTCCCTGTATGTCTGTCTGTGTCTCTCAATATTTCTGTCTCTCTCTCTCTCTCAGTCTGTCTGTCTGTCTGTCTGTCTGTCTGTCTGTCTGTCTGTCTGTCTGTCTGTCTGTCTGTCTGTCTGTCTGTCTGTCTGTCTGTCTGTCTGTCTGTCTGTCTGTCTGTCTGTCTGTCTGTCTGTCTGTCCCTCTCTCTGTCTGTCTCTTTGTCTCTCTCTCTCTCTCTCTCTGTCGCTGGATGCATCCAGTTGACATCCTTATCAGTGTTGCTGAACGCAGCACTTAAAGAGACATGGCACAGTTATGTTCTCTGCTATAGAATAGTAGTTCTATCAGATTGTAATAATATGCTGCTCACTGACTGCACAGTACATTTGCAGGCGTATTTTTCTATTTTATTATTGATGCACACTTTCCTACGCACCTGCTCCTAAGCCTCTACTCTAGGTGTGCGGAAGCTTTTCTCTATAGTCTATCCCTTCAATTATAGATATTAACGATGCATTAGTGACTGGTGGTAAATCACCAAGTAATATAAAATAGATTAATTACCTGTTTTTTGGTAATTCCTGAATAATACAAGGACAATTGGGTATTCTTAGCAGTAAATGTATTTAACCCATTTAGACCTGAGAACTACACAATGATGTACAAAATGTCTTCCAGTTTTCTGAAAAACGTATCGGTGAGTGCACCGGTGCTCAAATGTTTTCATGTCAAGCACCCCCAGAATTATCTGTGTTTGGCCGCGGACCCCCGTCTGAAAATACGTTGTTCCAGGGACCCCTCCAGAAGCAAAGATTTTAGTTAAAAACGTTCGCTGCGAAAGAATATATATTCAAAGATTTGCACCACTTTTTTTTAATGATTTTTAAAAAATACCAGATGTAACATAACATAATGCTTAAAACACCAAAAGGGTATATCGGAGTGCAATAACAATAGTCTGCTTAAGCAGACTAATAAACAGTTCCGAGTGTTGGATAACGATGATACAGTTATTTTAGAGCAATAACTTGTTATTACATCTGTTTTACTGATATATTAGCTTGTCATTTCTCTGTTTTCACTGGCCTGCAATGTACAGTGTTGCTTTTAACCGCTTTCGACTCGGGCGTGGCATAAAATAGGGGGCATTTTTGTGTGTGATTAATTTCCCCGAAAATATATATTTGTTTTCTAAGTGGTGTTGTGTCAGTACATTCACACAGAACGTGAATGTTATTTATTTATTTATTTATTTGTAAAGGTTTTCCATTTTAAAATACAGGACATGAAAAAGAACAAACACCCGCACACTGTCTTCAAATGCAGTGTCCAACTTTTATTAGGGAAACAGCAACAATCAGCCTATCTTTATGGTAATAAAGATAGCCTGATGAAGGCTGCATAGGTCACTGCATTTGAAGACAGTGTGTGGGTGTTTGTTCTTTTTCATTTTTGGGCATCGTACCCTCTCCTACGCACCTGTCGCCTGTAGGTGTGCAAAAGCCTTGCTTTTTAAAAATACAGGACATACATAGACACAGAACACAATACAAGATACGCAATAAAACAAAACAAACCCCAACATGTGCCCAGCCGGGCTCACACCAGCCCTGAGGGGAGAATATATAGAATATATTTTAATTCATAGTGAATGTAACACAGCGATAAAGCGTCAAGAATATGAATAGTTTGATGTTAAATGTCCGCAGACTCATTTTTGGTATCGTAAAGACCTTTAACGGTAACAGTGTGTGTTGCACGGTCTGTCCTTCTATTCTTAGAAGCCTCAGTCGGTGAGTCACAGCTGAGGCTGTTGTGTTGCGTTGGTCTGGATCCTCATGCAGGGATCTTGCCAGGTAACACGGCTGACGCCAGGCTCTCTCCTCTTTCCTATAAATATGTCAGAATCTGAACTGAGTCCGTCTGCCACCACCCAGCAGAACACGGACTGCTTCCAGTCAACGTGGTGGTTGGTTGGTCGCTCTTGACAACAGAGATATTATGATATGATGTTTGGTGAAGAGAAGCCATTTCCTGTCAGAAGTTGTTAGTGTTAGTGACGATGTAAGAAGGCAAACAGAGACTCTACTGGGAGGACAGACAGACAGACAGACAGACAGACGCACGGTCATGCAGAGAGATAGGCAGTAGACAGTAGACACTTAAATAAATATTATTAAGACAGACAGCGACGCGGATAGATATAAACACAAAGTCAGTGGACATCCTAAATTAGGACTCATGAATACCCATCACGAATCCTAATTAGCTTTTCTAGCGTTGCGAACTTGCGATGGTACAGACTGGCCGACATCTACTCAGGACCCCTGGATCACAACCTTCCACTCCATCCAAATATGAGCTCTGCTGTGTTGCTGGCTCCGCTGTCACCCTGCGGTGTGGTGCACCCCTTTCCCATACCCTCTTAATTAGTTTTGAAAGAGTGCCCTTTGTTCCAGTGAATACAATCTACAGCTACAATGCCATTCTGCACAGTTGTATGCTTCCAATGTTGTGGCAACGGTTTGCAGAAGGCGATGTCCTGTTCCAGAATGACAATCCCCATGTGCCCACCACTCTTCCAGAGCTGAGGAACAACTCGACATCCCCTGCACAGGGCCTGGCGGACCATAATCCCGTCACACACCCTGGGGAGTTATTCGGAACGTCAAACGCGAACCTGGCCTAAACGCACAACATGAAGTGTCCGACCTCACTAACTGGAAGCAAAGTGCAGCAGCAATGTTCCAGCTAGAGAAAAGCCATCCCAGAATAATGGAGAAACAGATGACTGTCTGTCTCTGCTCTATAGCAAAGATGGGGCGAACTCTCCGATTAGCTTCCATTAACTCCATGTTGATGCCTGCGATTAGCTTCCATGCCGTTGAAGCTGTACACTTAGCATTAACATTTCCATCCATTGGAACAAAAAAACTACTTAGAAAGGGTCCAATTGTCCACTGACCTTTGGTAATTATTAGTGTGTAGACTGATGTTCATAATAGATAGATGGTACGCATGCACGCACGCACGCACGCATGCATGCATGCATGCAGAGTTTTCAGTTAGTTAGCAGCTATGCTTGACTATGTACTGTTAGACAAGGTACCAGACCATGCATCTGTTGATGATTTATAACACACCACACACACACACACACACACACACACACACACACACACACACACACACACACACACATATAATACGCACACACTAAATTCCTGTAACATTTCCATATAACTGGACTTTTTTAATGAAAAACGAGATGAACTGTGGTTTCGTACAATAAGGGAACTTCATAAAGCCTCTTTGTTTTACCTGCTGGGTTTCGTAGAATCGGATCAGAGTCAAACGAAAGTGCCAGCAATCAAGATTTTGACACAAGACCTGTTTTATTTTCTGTCATCTGCCATCTGTCTGGCTGTGGTTGGAGCAGGTCTGGAGAGCCCACACAGCATAAGTCAACCAATGAGGTCATGATGTCTCCAGAGCACTGGTGTTCTTGTTTAATGCGTTGAACAGATCAGCCCTGGTTCTAATAATACTACTAATAATATTAATGTAGTCTGTAGTTCCAGTAGCCGGTAAGACAGTGACAAATCACTCTGGTTTGTAAGAGCATGTCTTTACTTTATTTATTGTCTCCACCAGGCCGAAGGCATGGGGAGAGAGTATGTTTTGCACTCCGTCCGTCCGTCCGTGTGTGTGTCCGTCCGTCCGTCCGTCCGTCCGTCCGTCCTTCCGTCTGTGAACAGCTAATCTCCGGCACCGTTAACCCGGTCGATGGCACATCGACCGGGATGCCAACGATGAACCTCTGCCCCAAAATTTCCAGAACGGCCTGTTATAGCGCCACCAGGAGTCGGCTTTGTGCAAAACAAGTTTTTGGACAGTACACCTACAGATTTTTTCCAAACATCACGCAAATTGGTACACAGTCTCTCTAGAGCCATTCAACGAAACGGGTCTTTCAGATTTCTCAGACTCCATCCTGATTGGCTAAGATTGGCTTCCAAAGTTCGCAGGAGTGCTCAGTTTCAAACAAAATGCTGCAAATCATGAACACATCGTGTGATTTCCGTGAAATTGTGCACGCACATTCCCACTAGGCCGAGGAAGAAATGCCACATGAACATTTTCAACTCAGCCTCATGGTGGCTCTATAACTGGCCGAAAAGTGTTTTTACCTCTAACTGCACGGATCTGTGGATAACTTTGTATGCCAACTCCCTAGAGGCCAAGGAAAAACCTTTGCCTGGAATTTTTCACATCTGCTCTTTATAGCGCCACCAGGAGGCCGACATATGTAAAACACATTTTCTAATATTACTCCTTCAGATTTTAACCAAATTTCACGCAAATCGGTACACATGCTCTTCATAGTCATGTGATCAAGACGGGTTTGTTTGATTTCTCATAATCCACCCTCATTGGCTACGATTGGCTTCTAAACTTTTCAGGAGTGTACAAATCGCCACAACTACTCAACGCCGCGTCCGATTGTGGTGAAACTGTTCATGCATATTCCCACTAGGCTTTGGAAGAAATGCCACTTGACAGTTTTCAAATCAGCCTCATGGTGGCGCTACAACAGGCCAAGCCACACACACACACACACATTTATATTGCTCCTAAACATTTTGCCAAACATCACACACACACTCCTATCCTCCTGGTGGAGACCTGTGCCCAGAAGGGCACTTTTTCTAGTTTTTTTATAATTTTTACCCCACGATTTTGTAACCCACTTTGATTTTTTTGCTGTGTGCGTGCGTGCGTGCGTGCGTGCGTGCATGCGTGCGTGCGTGCGTGCGTGCGTGTGTGTGTGTGTGTGTGCTTGTGTGCATGTGTGTGTGCTTGCGCTCGTTCCAGGACTTCCACCTGAACAGGGTGACCATGGAGGAGGGGGCGGGTTCGGAGGCATCGCCTTCAGGAGCCAGACCCAAGAAGAAGAACAGGAAGACCTTTGACCTCACGGCAGCCGACAAGTTCTGGCAGAACCACAAAGGAAGGTGTGTGGTGGAACCGTTCCTCTGTGGAGAGATTAGACCTGTAGTCGCCTGATCAGTTATTTTTGCGTAATCGTCATAATCGTTCTCATGTTGAAGTGTGTGTGTGTGTGTGTGCGTATCAGTCCATTTCCAGAGGTAGCTGAGTCTGTCCAGACAGAGTTGGACTCATACAGAGCACAGGAGGATGACGTCAAAAGACTTAAGAGCATCATGGTGAGACACATACGCGCACGCACGCACGCACACACACACACACACACACACACACACACACACACACACACACACACACACACACGCACACATGTGTTATTCAGTGTCTCACTGACATGCTCAATATCTGTCTGTCTGTTTGTCTAGGGTTTGGAGGGTGAAGATGAAGGAGCCATCAGCATGCTGTCTGACAACACAGCTAAACTCACCTCTGCTATGAGGTGAGTTTTAGCGTGTTGTGAGTCGTGACGCGTTTTGAGCTTGTAGATCGGCTGTTTCCACTATTCACATAAAGTATAACGTTATGTGTCATATCTGCCTCTTGCACCTTTTGTTTACAGAGCCCAAACGTTCCCCAAAACACAATGAAATCGTTAATCGCAATTATTTTTGTGACAATTAATCGTCAAGTAAAATGTGTGATGGTGGCAGCCCTATCCACCAGACACTAGACTGGAGATCAACTCTGTCCTCTTCTCCTCAGTAATCTCCCTGAACTCCTGGAGAAGAAGAGGTTAATTGACCTGCACACTAATGTAGCTACAGCCGTTCTGGACCACATCAAGGTACAGTATTATATAAGTGATTAACAATGTGTGTGAACATCCCATTGCAATCAGAACTGCAGACTCACTCCCAATCCCCCAGGCCTGTTTTAAAAGATGTAAATGATCAGCATTTTGGGGGGGGGGGGGGGGGTCAGGGCATTCCACGCCTGGGTGGCCGTACTGTAGAAGGAGAAATTACCCATGTTTGTTTTGAAAGTGGGAGAGGTACCGGATCGTTGTTCTTGCTCCCTCTGGTATTGTGGCTGTGGCTGTCAGTTTTTTGAGGTAGTTAGTGAGGTACTTCTTTTTGAGGTAGTCCTGGTTAACGCTATCTTGCGTCAGATATTTTGAACGTTCCTGATATTCTCTGGAGACCTCAAAGTCCTTCAGCAGAGCTTTGAGATATCTTCTTTATTTAGGTTTTCATTATTTTCTGCTTGTAGACAGGGTGTCTGTTTACTTTCTGACACATGTGCAGCACTGTACTTTCCACACTTGAAGTGCGCGGTGTCATAAAATGTGGGATACACGCGGATGTGATATGGTGACGGAATTTACATAATATGATTCTCCTACAAAGAAGTAGCTTTTATTATGTTTATGAAGCAACGAGGATGTATAATTTGGCCTCTAGAGTAAACAAAAAGTGTGTGTGTGTGTGTGTGTGTGTGTGTGTGTGTGTGTGTGTGTGTGTGTGTGTGTGTGTGTGTGTGTGTGTGTGTGTGTGTGTGTGTGTGTGTGTGTGTGTGTGTGTGTGTGTGTGTGTGTGTGTGTGTGTGTGTGTGTGTGTGTGTGTTTTCACAGAGTCGAAAGTTGGATGTGTACTTTGAGTATGAAGAGAAGCTGATGAGTAAAACTACTTTAGATAAATCACTACTGGATGTTATTAGTGACCCTGATGGTAAGATCCTGTCTGTCTGTTTGTCTACCTGTAACCACACTGGAAAGTGAAACACAATCACATTTCTGTTTTATCGCACGCACGCACGCACGCACACACACACACACACACACACACACACACACACACACACACACACACACACACAATGTTACATACGTAAAACACTGATACTCATGCAGTAAGGAGTTCCAGATGCACGCACGCACACTCGCACGCACCCACACACACACACAGGATCACAATGGAAAGATGCTCTCTCTCTCTCTCTCTCTCTATTTGTCTCTCCATCTATGTTATCTATAATACAATGTAATCTGTGCTGTCTCCTCGGCAGACGTTTTCAGTTAGATATTTGGGGTACGTTTAATTCAGTCCACATGGCTTAACAGAGGGGAGGTGTCGGCAGAGCGCACCCCTCTGATCAGATAACATTTAGAGCACTGAAGTGAAACAAAGATTAAACACACCTCGACCTGACCTGGATTCAGTTGCAAGCACCAATGAGCATTTGCAGTGCATCTAGTTCATACATATACACACACACATGTACCGTAAGTGTATGCATCCATGTATGTTTATGTACTGTGTGTGTGTGTGTGCGTGCGTGCGTGCGTGCGTTTATCTCTCAGCTGGAACTCCAGAAGACAAGATGAGGCTGTTTCTCATTTACTACATCACTTCACAGCAGGCGCCCTCTGAGGTAATTGGTGTGTGTGTGTGTGTGTGTGTGTGTGTGTGTGTGTGTGTGTGTGTGTGTGTGTGTGTGTGTGTGTGTGTGTGTGTGTGTGTGTGTGTGTGTGTGTGTGTGTGTGTGTGTGTGTGTGTGTGTGTGTGTGTGTGTGTGTGTGTGTGTGTGTGTGTGTGTGTGTGTGTGTGTGTGACAGAGAGAACCTTCGTTCACTCTGGGGTCATGTGGGGTCACATTTCATACTAGACATCCATGCATGTCTCTCTCTCTCTCTCTCCCTCTCTCTCTCTCTCTCCCTCTCTCTCTCTCCCTCTCTCTCTCTCTCTCTCTCTCATGAGAGTACTAGAGAGATGGGCGAGCCGAGGGGTGTTGAAAAGCCTCATTGTGTGTGGGAGAGTCTCTCGACCAGGCTTTGATATCTGCTCCAAGAGCTATTAGGATCTCCTCTCCTCTCCTCTCCTCTCCTCTCCTCTCAAAGAGACACAAACTCTTGTTTAACCTTCTCTTGACTTTCTGTCTGTATATTATTATACTGCTGGTCTCCCATCCACGCTGATGGCTTGTGTCAGAGATGCACAGAAACAGATGCTGTTGCTGCTGTGTGTGTGTGTGTGTGTGTGTGTGTGTAGGGGGGGGGCGTTAACAGGTTTACTATGTGTTTATAGTCTCTGGGAATTGAACGTGCCGCCATCCTTAACTGGATAAAGTGCATAAATTATGATTTAATAAAGTGTGTGTGTGTGTGTGTGTGTGTGTGTGTGTGTGTGTGTGTGTGTGTGTGTGTGTGTGTGTGTGTGTGTGTGTGTGTGTGTGTGTGTGTGTGTGTGTGTGTGTGTGTGTGTGTGTGTGTGTGTGTGTGTGTGTGTGTGTGTGTGTGTGTGTGTGTGTGTGGCCATGCGTGTGGCAGAAAGAAGGGAATATTGAGAGAGGTCTGATGGGCAGCATATACAATACAAGCAAGACACACTGTGAGCTTTTTATATGTGCACCATATACAGTATGTGACATATTATTCGAAATTGGCTGCCTGCATATATGTCGCATAAGCAATATAGTTTCTATATATATATTCTGCATATACAGTACTTGCCATATATTGGCATAATATGTTCATATATTTAAAACCATAGCACCACCATTAGCCTTTTCATGTCATGCACCCTCTAGAAGGCGCTCGCACCACAGGGGGTGCGTGCACCACAGGGGGTGCACGCGCCACAAGGGGTGCACGCACCACAGGGGGTGCACGCACCACGGGGTGCACGCACCACAGGGGGTGCACGCACCACAGGGGGTGCACGCACCACAGGGGGTGCACGCACCGCAGGTGGTGCACGCAGTTTGGGAATCCCTGGTCTACAGGTCTTGGAACAGATCCCGTAATTATCTTGCCAGTCTGTCCTACAATATCTCCCTCTCATCTGTCCTATACTCTCTATCTCTCCTACCTACACCGTCTCCTCCTCAGATCTCCTACTGTGTCTCTCTTATACGCTCTCGCTCTCTCAGCTTTCCTACCTTCTGCTTCTTCGTTGTCTACCTCTTCAGATTTCCATCTTCAGATTTCCAACTATGTATCTCCATGACGAAAATAAATACCTTTAAAATAAAACATAAATAATTTAAAAAGTGATTTGTCTGTGTTTTGGAAAACTGACTCCAGCATGTGAACTTTCCTCCAGTTTATTTGTGGTAGAAATAAGACCAGTGTTGATAGTTAAGATTTACTCATTATGAGTCAGTGTTGTGTCGTCAAGTCTCATCATTACTGGCAGAGTGAACATGGTTCCAGGTCTTTTTCTGGTGATTTGTACAGGAAGGGTTTTATCGGTGATGCATTGCCAGACCAACAGCATTGTAACCAAACCACCAAAACCAATAAGGAAGATCAAGGACGCCCTATTTTCTTTTTGGACTCTGATCAAAATGTGTGGCGTGGCTCTGTTCTGGACCGGCGTGTCTAAACCATATTTCTGGTGCCAGTTCTTGCAGGGTTTTCTTTCCATCCCACTCTTGACAGCGTGTCTGTATTCACAAATCAACAGGATGAATGTGACTGCTCCAATGGCTGTGATGTTGTTGGAAACACATTTAGGGCACAGGGATAACGTTTGGCTTTGACCCAAAGCTACAAATTGCACCTTTTTTCCTGCAGCGCAAGATTGCAGAAAATTCGAAACATTGAGATCTCGTTACCTTCTCTATTATTCTGTTAGCTCGTACAGACTCCTTTTACAGGCTGCAGAACTTTGCTTTTCACTCAGTTTAGGGCAGTGGTTCCCTAAGTGGGGTTCGGGGACCCCCAGGGGTCCTTTAGGGAGTTCCAGGGGGTCCCCAGCTAAATGATAGTTTGGAACCAAATGGACCTTTGTGGGTCTGTAACTCTGAGAGTGTACAAATGGAACCAAATGGACCCATTTGGTTCCATTTGTACACTCTCAGAGTTAAATTATCAGGTTGAATGCTGACAATTTATGTCCGTCTTTCAGGCTAGACTGCCTATGTTTAAAGTTACCTTTGAGCAGCCAGTGCACCGACCGCTGAGTTGGATTAAACAATGAAAACATAACTCGGGCAACTCGCGAATCGCAGGGAAAGTGTTCTACAATTAATTAACTCGAGCAACTCGTGAATAGTAGTCAAAGTGTTAACATTGATTTGGTCTCAGAGATAGAAATGACATTAGAAATTACATTAGACTAATGACTGTAGACTAATGCATGTCAAACTGGGGGCTAAGAGCCTCTCTCTCACAGTCTGTAAGCATCTTTGGGCTCTCAATTGATTGATTGATTGATTTGTTTCATGGTGAGTTTCCTTCATCAATCACCCTCCTAGCTCCTAATGCGATCACCCACAATCCCTCAGTCCCCAGACCACTTCTGGAGCGGCAATATAAGTCCAAAGCATCACTGTCTCTCTTGGTTTTGGTCTCCTGTGTGTTCTGCTTGAACATAAGGAATGGATCTCAGATGACCCCCTCCCCAGCCAGGGCCCTATTGTTAAATGTTTTCAGCTGAAAACCCCAAACAGTAGATTTGTGTTCCCCTCCCTGCGAGCCTGACTCACGCACATATTCCCTACTGTTGTCATGAGCACAGGATAACAAGGTTAGGCCCACTGTGTGTGAATAATGGCAGTTATTATGGGATGGAATGCCTCCCTTATGAAGCCAGAGAACAGTTAATGTGTGATTTATGAGACGGAGCAAAATGACTTCAAAGTTGATCTCCTGTCCTGACGGGAGGTATTGTTATTCGAGAAATGAATAGTTTCATTGTTTGGTAAGATAAGTGAAATGCTCTAATACAGTGGTTCCCATACAGTGTGTCGGGACCCATTTTTATGGGCCGTTGACCCGTGAGTAAATATCACTTTATTTTTTGTTTCCTACATTTTTTTATTATTATTTTTTTTTTGTATTATTTCAAAACATTTAAATAAAAATCCCCCAAATTGTGATGCATTGTGAGCTTGTAGATCTGCTGTTTATACATTTGAAAACTTGAAATGAGACATTCTGCATAATGAGTACTTTTGGTACATTTAATGCCAATACATTTGTATTCCGGACTTTTACTCGTAACGTAATAGAGAATTTATATATTGCAGTTTTGATACTTTTAATTAAGTAAAAACTTTTTCCACCACTGAGTTTATTTAAGATAAGAGACCTAGAGCACGTACATCCACTCTAGCAACCCGCCACTGGACAAACACAAAGAAAGAACAATAAATAATAATTTTAAATCTAATAAAGGGCATACACAGCTAATTTTGCTCCCATTGTGTATACAAGTACCGGATAGACGCTCTGATCACGTCTGTATCTTCAGGAAATGGGCATACACTTATATGGATACAATCTAACCCGCTGATTGGCTGAGAGAATACAAGTTCAGTAATCATCTGATCAGATAACAAGTCAATAAGACATTACATACAATTAGATACAAATGCTGTTAGGCCAAATACAAATAGAATGTACTCCATGTACTCCCAAGAACCATAGATGCAATCAAGACAAAAAAAATGATTGATTATGTACTTTTTTTTGGGTTAAGTGTTAAAAGTTGAATTGTGGGTCGTTGACGTACAACCTGCCTTTCCTCTCCCCTCTAGCCGATTAAAAAAACACACATCAGAGTGATCGGTCTTTTTTTTGTTTTTTTACTGAAGACTTTGATATTACAATAGTTCCATTATAAGTCAGCGTTAGCAACATCAGACCCAGTGTGTGTCTGAGCCAACAGCGTTTGATAAACACAGTGGACCACAGCAGTCTGTGGTGTGTGCACGTGTGTTCGTGCGTGCGCACTGTCCATTTGTGTATGGAGGAAAATTATCGTAAGTTGAATTTCATGAGAAATGTTGGTTTCAGGGTTTTTTTCCAACACCTGCTGACAAGTCATTGTTTTGATATATATATATATATATATTTTTTTTTAATCTATATTGTTTATCTATTTATTATTTGTTTTAAAGGGTCCGCTCTCTTCATACTGTGATGATTCTTCATGGAGAAGGACAGTTGGAAAGCTGAGAGGGAGACACTATATTAGAAACAGACATCAGGAAAGCTGAGAGGGTAGGAGAGACAGACGGTAAGAAAGCTGAGAGAGACTGTGTTGGAGAGACAGACCATAGGAAAGCTGAGAGAGACTGTGTTGGAGAGACAGACCATAGGAAAGCTGAGAGAGACTGTGTTGGAGAGACAGACCATAGGAAAGCTGAGAGAGACTGTGTTGGAGAGACAGACCATAGGAAAGCTGAGAGAGACTGTGTTGGAGAGACAGACCATAGGAAAGCTGAGAGAGACTGTGTTGGAGAGACAGACCATAGGAAAGCTGAGAAATCGACGGTTGAAACCTTGAGAGGGAGACAGACAATAGGACACTGAAACAGAGACAGTGTAGGAGAGACAGACCATAGGAATGCTGAGAGGGAGACAGTGTAGGAGGAGATATGTTTCTGGTGGGATCAGGAATATTAGCTTGATGGACATAGAAAGATGTACATATTTCCGGCCTAATCATCATCATTATTATTATTAGTAATAATAATTATTATTATTCAGTAGTAGTAGTAGTAGTAGTTGTAATATATCGTCGTTGTGGAAACCTTGTATGTCCCAAATCCTTTTCAGGATTCAAATCTTTTTTTAAATAGCAAAAGTAACCGATCTACAAGCTCAAAAACCTGTCGCTTTGTGCTGCACATCGGGCTTGTGGATCTGCTACGTTTTTTGCGACGCTGTAGTATGATCAAATAAAATAAAATAAAAAAACAAACCGCGTTACTACATGGAGATACAAGGTTTCTGCACGACAGCAACGATATGTAAAATGTGTTTAGCCTGATCTATGTTCCATCCATGGTTGTCATGGTGATGGATGATGTTTTGGGGGGACGGTCAGTGACTCACTGGTCCGGACAGGAAATGAGCTGCTCTGCTTTCATCCCTCCTTCATCCTTCTCTGCCTCCTCCAGAGAGATGTATTACCCAGGGATGATCCCTCTTTATACTTACATTGTCGTGTGTGTGCGTGCGTGTGTGTGTGTGTGTGTGTGTGTGTGTGTGTGTGTGTGTGTGTGTGCATGTGCGTGCGTGCGTGCGTGTGCGTGTTCTCCAGTCTGACTTGGAGCAGTATAAGAAGGTTCTGCTGGATGCTGGATGTGACCTCTCACCTCTTAACTACGTCAAACAGTGGAAGTAAGTCAGACCAGTTACTAGTCAGACAATCTTGAGAACCCATCGGCAAATAAAGGAGAAACAGCGCCCTGCGCCCTCTTTTCCTTTGAATTAGTTGATGTGAATCAACAGTCTGTCTCGAGCGACTACTAGTCAGATAACTAGTACTATTAGTCAGGCTTACATCTTTTATATTTTATTAAATACATCCTTAAACAACATAAGTCATGAAATCAGAAGATCACAAACAAACAACAATGTTGACAAACTATTGGATGATTCATGTGCTTTTCCAGAGCCTTCGCCAAGTTGGCCACCGCTCCAGCCAACGCCTACGGGACCGGTGGAGTCAAACCCATGGGGTAAGACCGGGATATGTAGTTCTCAAACTTGTTTTCATGTCAAGGACTCTCCAAAACGAAATGTATTGGGCCAGCGACCTCCAGATGCAAAGATACAAATTCAAAATGTTTGCATGAAAATGTTATATTTATATATACATTTTCACGATAAAAAAAAGATCTACATGTTCATAGCACAGCACGAAGTGACGTGCTATGAGCTTGTATATCTGCAATTATTTTAATAGCAGATGTATAGCAGATTTCTTAAAAAAATAAATATGGTTTAAGTAATTTAAATTATTGTGAAATTAACTAATTTAGCGGGGGACCCCCTGGTACCCCCACTTTGAGAACCACTGTTCTAATATACACCAGCCTGAAGTGCATGAATTAAACACAGCTGTCTTGTTTTCTTCCAGTCTGTTTTCTAGAGTGATGAATTCTGGCTCCCAGTTTGTGATGGAGGGAGTGAAGAACCTGGTCCTCAAACAGCTTGTGAGTAACACTCATTACTAAACCATTTTAATGATCTATCAATCAATCAACTTTAACCTTTAACCTTTAACACAATTACAGGTAGTTTACAAGTGAGGTGAAACTCTGGTTTATGCAGGCTTTCATGTTAGCAGTTCAAGAGGTGTAAATCAGTAGCCTGGCTTGGCCAGCCTCATAGCGAGGATTCACTGAAGATTCTTCTCAACATCAGTGAGCCCTCGCTATGAGTCTGGCCGCGCCAGGCTAGTAAATCAGTGGGTGCAATGTGTTTTCATGCAAGTTCCGTTAATATGTTGTTTTCCATGAAAGAAACAACAACGTGTGTGTGTGTGGGGGGGGGGGGGTCAGAGAGAGAGAGGGAGACCGAGGAGACATTTTTAAATCTAAGATACCTACATGTATCCACATAGCATGATATCATAATAAGCAACAGTTCTGTACATTAAGGTACGGTGCAAACATTATTCTTTAACATCGTTAATGTAACTCAGAGAGTGCACAAATGTAACCAAACGGACCTGTACTCTTCTTCTGAGTCACACATGGTTAAATCAATTGCTGCATTATATTGTTGCCATTAAGGCGATAAACTCCCAATCGTTGTTTACTTCCTGGTAACACCGCCGCCGTAATAGACATGCTGGGGTTCAAGTGGTTAAAGACTAAATCCCTGGTTTGCGTCACGCTCCGTTGAAAGCCTGCCCCGGCTGGCTGCAGCCAGCGGGAGGTTAAATCAAGCATCTCTAATGTGTGCAGGAGGAATAACAGTTCCTGGAATGTCACGGTGAGGTGAACATCCAGAGAGAGAAGATCTAGGACGAGTCTGTTTAAAGTTTAAAAGAAGTCTCCCAAAATCAATGTATAATTATTTGACAATTGACATGGCTGTCTCTCTGACACGCATGCGCACGCACACACGCACACACACACACACACACACATGCACGCACACACGCATACATATACTGTACACACACAAGTCATATGGCAAGGTCTAAACCCATTTATAATGATTCGGCAAGTCTGTCTCACATACACGCGCATACACACGTACATGCAGACAAACGGACACAATACAGTACAGCTCATAGGGCAAGGTGTAAACCAGCTTATAATGAATGATTCGGCATGGCTGACACGCACACACACACACACACACACACACACACACACACACACACAGAGCTCGTAGGGCAAGGGATAAACTCATTTATAATTTGGCATGCCCGACAGACACACACACACAGAGCTGCAATGTGTCTGTTATATCAATATGAGGCTGATTCAGAGACAGAATCCTGTGTCTATGAGCCAAAACATGACAACACTGGTGACTGGTGATCCTGCTGGTAGCCAGTCAGCACGCACAGTCTGTTCCTGGGAGCAGGTCAACAAGCCAGCCTGCTACTAGGAACCCATCAATAATAGGATGGGTGTCAATAAGGCAGTTTATAAAAAATAAATGGTACATGGTGAATTTAAATAGCGCTTTTATGCAAAGCACTTTACATAGATTGTGCACCAATTCACACACACATTCACACGCCAACGGCGGAGGAAACCATGCAAGGCAGCCATACTGCACATGGGGAGCAATTAGGTTCAACTTCAGAGTTGCTCAAGGACACTTTGACACTAACTCTGGGGGAGGCTGGGATCGAACCGGGAACCTTGCGGTTGCCATTCGGCCGCTCTACTCTAGCCCTCTACGCATGGCAGTGGCAAAGGGAGCAGATCGAGCGACGCGTTTGGAGCTTGTGGAGCCGCTACTTTTTGCTACGTGACGCTGTAGTATGATCACATCGTTTGGCGTTATATTTATGTTCAAATATGGAGATAGGAGGTTTCTGCCCGCAACAAACTGTAATTGGACCTCCTTTTTTCCAATACCACATCTCCGAGCATGTATCTCCCCCCCCCCCCCCCCCCCCCCCCCGCAGAGAACACATACTTCCTGATCCATGATCTGTTCTAATTCATTCTACTGTTTTGTTTTTCCAGAACCTCCCAGTCACACGAATCCTGGACAACCTGATGGAGATGAAGTCAAATCCTGTAAGTGTGTGTGTGTGTGTGTGTGTGTGTGTGTGTGTGTGTGTGTGTGTGTGTGTGTGTGTGTGTGTGTGTGTGTGTGTGTGTGTGTGTGTGTGTGTGTGTGTGTGTGTGTGTGTGTGTGTGTGTGTGTGTGTGTGTGTGTGTGTGTGTGTGTGTGTGTGTGTGTGTGTACACACTTTTGCATGTCAGCAGGTGTTCTGTCTCTAATACATTCTGTATAGTATACAGAGTACACAGTGTATACTCTCAGCAATAATTTGCACGCATGCACACACACACACACACACACACACAGATCCAGACACACACTATTGCAGGCTAGTCAGTATTTTGAGTTCTGTGTTTTTCTCTCTTCTCAGCTTCTGGAGTTTCAGACACACAAAGACACTTTTGTACTTTTTTTTTGTAGAGTGAGAAGACGAGTGGGAGAGAGAGAGAGAGAGAGAGAGAGAGAGAAAGAGAAAGTGGAGTTGGAGTGATAGAGAGAGAAACACATTTTATAGAGAGCCGAAGTCTGACACCACTGCCGATAGAGGCCGCTATCCCCCTGCGTCACAGAGGTGTTTTCTATTGAAAATCCCATCGAGGGCCTGGGCCATGGCTCAGGGGTCCAGGCACCTTGGCTGGTAATCCAGTCTGGCAGTGTGCCGCGGGTTCGACTCCCGATCCCGACGGCCTTTACTGCATGTCTTCCCCCCATCTCTCTCCCCATTTCCTGTCAGCCTACTGTCTGTCCCTCAATAAAAACAATATAAAACAAAAAAACATTAAAAAAAAAAAAAAATCCCATCGAGAAGAACTGTGTTCCAAAAATAAACAAATGAGCCCAGCGATTTTACTCGTATGGATGTGATGCATCAGCTGTCTGTCAACACGTACTAATTTATCCAAACAGACGTTATCAAATGTCATTCAATATCACAAACGGCACAGAGTGCCGATTTTGGGCAGCGGTGGCCTAAGGGTTAGAGGAGCGCCCTTGTTGCCGAAAGGTTGCCGGTTCGATTCCCCGGACAAGCAGGAAAAATCTGGGTGGGGAAGTGATTGTCATCACTCACCCAACACCGCTCAAGTGCCCTTGAGCAAGGCACTGAACCCCCAACTGCTCCCCCTGGAGCTGCTTAGTGGCCAACAGTATAAGACTGTGGTTGTACTGGTCAGCTCCCAGGTTTTAATGTGTGTGTGTGTGCATGTGTGTCTGTCTGTGTGTTTCTATGTGCAGGGCGTTGCTGAAAATGAGCACCTGTGCTCAGCTACTTCCCTGGGTAAAGGAGGAAAAAAAAATTGTTCCATACCTGACGGAATCGCCCGGCTGATTTGTTTATTTTTGGAACACGGTTCCAAAAATGGGGATTTTCAATGGAAAGAAAACTAACGTCTGTGACCCAGGGGTCGTGGGAGTGACGTCAGGGACTTGGGCCCTCTAGAGTCAGACCAAGGCAGAGTCGGGAGAGTGTGTGAGAGCGAAGACGCAAAGAGAGAGAGAGACTCAAAAATACCTGGGAGTAAAGTGCAATACTGTACATAGTACTACTTGCTTACTACATCTGAACCTTTCTTCAGAGAGGGAGGTGCTATAACCACAAGTTGACGTCGTTCCGAGCTTTGGAAAGACGGTCTCAGAACCTTTTCCTCAGAACCCATGCACCTCCAGATGTCCTCACTCTCCGGACTGTGTCGGAACAGGAAGCTGTTCCCACATCAGAAGGAGTGTGTATTGGCCTTAAACCCTGTGTGGTTGACCGGAGTCTCTCCGGGCTCTATAGTAGTGCATTTTTGTTATTGTGGGGAAGGCTTTTGCTGAAAATAGACGATCAGCTACTTTCTGCAAAAGCCTTCCCCACAATAAGGATGCTGGGGTCTAAGTAGTTAAGAGTGTTGTAGAATCTGAGACAGAGAGAGAGACTGAGGCAGAGAGAGGGAGACATAGACAGAGGACTGACAGTAAAGGTTAGTGAAAAAGAAGAGAACATTCTCTTTGTAACAGATAATGGATGTGTGTGTGTGTGTGTGTGTGTGTGTGTGTGTGTGTGTGTGTGTGTGTGTGTGTGTGTGTGTGTGTGTGTGTGTGTGTGTGTGTGTGTGTGTGTGTGTGTGTGTGTGTGTGTGTGTGTGTGTGTGTGTGTGCGCGCGCGCGCGTGCGTTTTTCTGGCATCAGAGTCAGTAGACCAGTCAGTCTGGTGAGAGAGAAACAACTCAGCATTCTCTCTCTCTCTCTCTCTCTCACTCACTCACTCACACACACACACACACACACACACACACACACACACACACACACACACACACACACACACACACACCTGTTGAGCTAACTGTTCTATGTCAGCTGTGTCTGATGATGTTGTGATGAATGGCCTGATAGCAGAGATAGAGATAAGTGGCTAGGTGGATGTGCAGATGGAAGACAGAGCCTGCAGAATAAACATTGATTCATGTGTACATCGCCACTGCATTCCTATCATGCTACTGTAGTTAACAAAATCTTCTATTAAAATATCCTTTTTCGTTGGCCGCTTTCAAAGCCGTCTAAAGTCCGTCCAGAGTGAATTTGGACGCGTCTTTGACCCAACAACAACATCATTAGCTGAAATACCAACATACTTCATGTCATCAGCGTTCATTTAAACATTACCCAGGACAAAGCTGTCAGTGGCCTGGGAATTAACGTACGTGTGTGTGTGTGTGTGTTTGTGCGTGTGTGTGTGTGTGTGTGTCAGGAGACGGATGACTATCGCTACTTTGACCCCAAGATGCTGAGAGGCAGTGAGAGGTAACACACATGCACAAGGTTCATCATACATGACTGAATAATATCAACTTTCTGTTGATTTCACTATTTGAATCCTGGTCTCTAATCTACCTCCCCCTGGCCATGGCCGGGGCGCCTGATGGAGGGGAAATTAACTGGTTGGAATAACGTGTTCCTTCCACGCGCTACGTCCAACGGGGGAAACTCCCCCCTGTCAGGTGAAAAGAAGCAGCTTGGACTCCTCATGCATAGAAGGAAGCATGATGTCAGTCCGCTGCCCTCCCCAGTGTAGCGCCCAGGATTACATTAGATAATTGACACAGGGTGATAAAATGGGTTGCAAAAATCGTGGGATAAAGTTGTGACAAAGTTGATGTGCCCAAGGCTCACAACTCCAAATAGTGTTTAATTTGTATAAATATGACGTCACGCCATGGTTAACTGCGAGCACTCAAAGTGCACGTAAAAGAAAAGCCCAAATGCCCATCCTTTGCGTGTGTGCACGTGCACTGCGAGATGCTGAGTCATGTTGACGCTCAGCAAACTGTGGAATGTGACGGATCATAATCTCTGTCCCCCCTTTTCCTCCTCTCCTCTGTCCTTCTCTCCCTCTCTGCCCCTTCATCCCCTCTTACTCTCCTCTGTCCTTCTCTCCCTCTCTGCCCCTTCATCCCCCCTTACTCTACGCTCTCCTCTGTCCTTCTCTCCCTCTCTGCCCCTTCATCCCCTCTTACTCTACGCTCTCCTCTGTCCTTCTCTCCCTCTCTGCCCCTTCATCCCCTCTTACTCTACGCTCTCCTCTGTCCTTCTCTCCCTCTCTGCCCCTTCATCCCCTCTTACTCTACGCTCTCCTCTGTCCTTCTCTCCCTCTCTGCCCCTTCATCCCCTCTTACTCTACACTCTCCTCTGTCCTTCTCTCCCTCTCTGCCCCTTCATCCCCTCTTACGCTACGCTCTCCTCTGTCCTTCTCTCCCTCTCTGCCCCTTCATCCCCTCTTACGCTACGCTCTCCTCTGTCCTTCTCTCCCTCTCTGCCCCTTCACCCCCTCTTACTCTACACTCTCCTCTGTCCTTCTCTCCCTCTCTGCCCCTTCATCCCCTCTTACGCTACGCTCTCCTCTGTCCTTCTCTCCCTCTCTGCCCCTTCATCCCCTCTTACTCTCCTCTGTCCTTCTCTCCCTCTCTGCCCCTTCATCCCCTCTTACTCTCCTCTGTCCTTCTCTCCCTCTCTGCCCCTTCATCCCCTCTTACTCTCCTCTGTCCTTCTCTCCCTCTCTGCCCCTTCATCCCCTCTTACTCTACACTCTCCTCTGTCCTTCTCTCCCTCTCTGCCCCTTCATCCCCTCTTACTCTCCTCTGTCCTTCTCTCCCTCTCTGCCCCTTCATCCCCTCTTACTCTACGCTCTCCTCTGTCCTTCTCTCCCTCTCTGCCCCTTCATCCCCTCTTACTCTACGCTCTCCTCTGTCCTTCTCTCCCTCTCTGCCCCTTCATCCCCTCTTACTCTACGCTCTCCTCTGTCCTTCTCTCCCTCTCTGCCCCTTCATCCCCTCTTACTCTACGCTCTCCTCTGTCCTTCTCTCCCTCTCTGCCCCTTCATCCCCTCTTACTCTCCTCTGTCCTTCTCTCCCTCTCTGCCCCTTCATCCCCTCTTACTCTCCTCTGTCCTTCTCTCCCTCTCTGCCCCTTCATCCCCTCTTACTCTCCTCTGTCCTTCTCTCCCTCTCTGCCCCTTCATCCCCTCTTACTCTACGCTCTCCTCTGTCCTTCTCTCCCTCTCTGCCCCTTCATCCCCTCTTACTCGCCCTCCTCTGTCCTTCTCTCCCTCTCTGCCCCTTCATCCCCTCTTACTCTACGCTCTCCTCTTATCTCTCTCTTCTCCTCATCGTTCCTCAGCTCCATCCCCAGGAATAAGAATCCGTTTCAGGAGGTAAGATGTGACAAGTTTCTTCTAACACGCATTATGCAGTACAGCGTGTCACATAATGGTAACCTCTGTGTTTATGTGTCTGTCTGTCTGTCTGTCTGTCTGTCTGTCTGTCTGTCTGTCTGTCTGTCTGTCTGTCTGTCTGTCTGTCTGTCTGTCTGTCTGTCTGTCTGTCTGTCTGTCTGTCTGTCTGTCTGTCTGTCTGTCTGTCTGTCTGTCTGTCCAGGCAATAGTGTTTGTTGTGGGAGGAGGAAACTACATAGAGTACCAGAACCTGGTTGACTATACTAAGGTACACACACACACACACACACACACACACACACACACACACACACACACACACACACACCAGAACATGAGTACTATAAGAATTAGGCATATATTTAAATCTAACACTCTGTCTCTCTCACTTGATGTCTGTCTGTCTCTTTCTGGCTGTCTCTTTGGCTCTCTGTGTCTCCAGTCTAAACCGGGTAAGAAGGTGCTGTACGGCTGCAGTGAACTGTTCAATGCAGCTCAGTTCATCAAACAGGTGAGAACACACACACACACACCCACACACACACACAGGTCAAAGGTTAAAGTAAACCTTAACAGTCCTCTGTCAGTAGTAAACTCGTCTCTCAAGACAGACTGTTGCCTCGCGTCAGGGGTCACTGTTTTCCCGAATATTTGACGATGGGATTCTCAGATTAGTAGTAAACAGAAACAGACAAATGTAGCATTTGTTCACTCTCTGAGTTATGGATACATTAACACAGGATTTTACCAAATACAGCACCATGAACACCATAGACATATCCAAGTTAAAACTTTTTTTTAACAGCAGATTCACTACCAAGGAAGTTGCTGTGCAAATGGGCATGGGCAGTACAGAACGGTGCGTGTCACAGTATCTGCCTTGTTTTTAAGTCAATTACAATTAAGTGCTTTCTTGAAACCTTGCACATAGACCGGGTGAAAAGGAGCACTCCTCTTACCTTTTGCTATAGGAAAAATGAAATCATGAATGATAATACGTCCATGGAACGTTATGGTGACTTTGTAAACAGGACATTGGCGCCATGATGCTGATACATGCAGTCCAGGTGTGCGTCTATCAAGCACGGCCAATTCCGAATCGAGGACTGGAACTAAGTGCTCCAGAAGTTTAAATAACATCTCACTTGCCCAGGCGGTGGCGTAACCGTCTGGGCACCCGACTGGTAATCCAGTCGCAGTGTGCCGCGGGTTCGACTCCCGAGCCCGACACGGCCTTTACTGCATGTCTTCCCCCATCTCTCTCCCGTTTCCTGTCAGCCTACTGTCTGTCCCTTCAAAAACCAATAAAAGGCATAAGCCGCAAAAAAAACATCTTAAAAAAATAAAAAAATAAAAATAACATCTCACTCAATTCATCAAGTCACCAAAAAAAAAGTATGCGCTGGCCGGGCATCTGCTCTTAATAAGTTAGGTTGGGTAAATTAAATACAGAGGACAAATTTCAGGTATGTGCAAATGTGCTTTTCGAAATGACCAACAACAACATCTGCGTGGTCCCCACAGACCTTAGCGGATCTTGAGCGGATGTCCATTTATTTTGTGTCCACGTGGACCTCTCATGCATGCGACCTCATCGTCTATAAAACGAGTGCGCTGTGAGTAACCTCGACTATATGAAAGGCAACACAGGGTTCCCACACATCCTGGAAAAATCTGGAATTTATTTATGCGCTCG
>NC_136799.1:14810293-14815293 GCF_951216825.1 Electrona antarctica | reverse complement strand
CCACAAAGCACAAGTACAAACAGGCCCAGTCTGCACATTCCAAGGAGGGTCATTATGCTGTTATGCCGACGACCGTTTCCTAGGGCAGTGGTTCCCAAACGTTTTAGCTCGAGACCCAAACAGAGGAATCATGTGATGTCTCCCCGGGACCCAAATGAGTGAAAATAGCAGATCTACATGCTCACAACGTGCCGTGATGTCACACGTTGTGACCTTGTAGATCTTCTATTTTCACTGCTTATGCATTTTTTTGATAAACACAATTATCTTGAAAAAAATATATTTTTCATTTCCTGAAAATCTTTTTTTTCCTTTTTTTTTTTGGAAAATAAAATAAAACACGAAGAAAGAACTATAGGCCTATATATACTCGTGACCCGTAAAAATTAGTCTGGCTCAAGAATGGGTCCTGACCCGCAGTTTGGTAAACAATGTTCTAATCTAGCCTGTGGTTTGAACTTTGAACAGGTTAAATACTGATGAAAGATGAGTTTGGGGACTCGTGAAACCAATGACATGGGAGGTGTACGTGTGTCTACTTTGACTTATGAAAAGCACTAACACATTTTAGAGTTTGCAATTCTTGAGTAGCATCTGCTGTCTGCTGATGTAAACCATGCCTTGCAACAAATAAAAAGGTCTCTTAAAAGGACCAACAATCCAGAATTGTTGAGTTGCACAAAGCTGGAAAGTGTTACAAAGTTATCTTGAAGATCTTAGATATTCATCTGTCGACAATTTGACAAATTGTCTATGCAGGGAGATGATTTAGTTCTGCGGCTGTACTCTCCCTAGAAGTGTCCGTCCAGCCAAGATGACTCAAACCACAGGCAAACCACAGAATGAGGTAAAAAGCAAAAGGAACCCATGATGAGTGACAGCTAAAAACAGTTAAAGGAATCATTGGAACTGGTTAAAATCTCTGTTCATACTGTAGGTCTACTATACAGAAAACACTAATAGGCATGGTGTCCGTGGCAGGACACTACAAAGGGGGAGAATTAAAAATGAAACGCTGAAGTTTGCTACATGTTTTGTGGACTGCGATGAAGACGTGTGCCTAGCCGATCTACAAGCTCACAACAAGGCGCCTTTGTTCTGTGACTCCATCCTATGATGAAGTATGAAATCAGGCTTTTTTGTAAAGCACTAATCTGAGTTCCCAGAATCTTTTGCCACTATGCTTGGCGAGAAAAGTAAAGCACAAGCGGTGTTATGTATATCGTGGGGTCATGAATCCCTATGTTCCCCAGGTTCTATGTTCCCTGTTTTTTAGGTCTTATCTCCACATTCTAATTTTTTGTATTGATTTTGTTGCTTTGATTTAATGCCCTACTTGACCATACTACAGTTAACCATAAATGCATCAAAAGTAGCAGATCTGCTATTTTGCTGCTTTAGAATTTCAATCCTGAAAAGTAAATATGTTTTGTTTTGTACATAATATTTCACGACTCTGAGGTTATACAAGGTTGTCAGGTTTATGCTTATGTTGTATCGTATCTGTGTCTCTCTGTCGTCTGTGTGTGATGGGCTGCATGTGTGCTTGGCTGATTGATTGAGTGGATCTGACAGTGCAGGTTGTTCCAGGGAGCTGATTGGTTCCAGCCGGGGGGGGGGGGGGGGATTGGGGTCTAACAGCGGGCTTTTCCTCCAGAGCCTTCTATTAGAGAGTTGCGTCGCCTCCGTTCACTTCATCGGGCCAGTCCAAAGGTGCCTCTTCTACATAGACTAATATTGGTGAATAGCAAAGCCCTGGAGTCTATGAGCGTTATACAGGACATGCAATATTGTGTGTATGTGTATAATGTCGGTCTCGACTCGGAACACATAGTTACCAGTATGAGAGATGGGCCAGTTTGGACCAACTGGACCTACTTAAAGGCCCCATTTACACTGGCAGCCAAATCCAGCCTGAATCAGATCTGAGCCACATCCAGATTGGAATCTGATTTGTCTAAATGAGTCATGTGACCATTTAAACCAATCAGATTTCAATCTTGATGTGGCACAGATCTGGCTAGATTTGTCTGCCAGTGTAAATGGGGCCTAATAGTGTTGTGGAGTGTGGACCAGTCTGAGTCTAATGGTGTCAGTATGTGCTGGGGTCCCTCAGTGGTGACAACATGGCACTAGTCTGCTACATACAGTATCTGATGATCTCTGATCAGCTTTTGGGCAGTAACCTCTTAGCTTATCTCCATATTCTGTTTGTGTTTTTTCCTCAATTTATGCCCTACTTGATCATACTACAGTGTCACACGAACGCATTAAAAGTAAACTTTGCTGACTTTGCATTTGAATCCTGAAAAGTAACAGTTTTGGACACAACATATATGAGGTTTCCAACTTTCCACTCGACAGAGATGATATAATTCTATTCCTGGCTGCAGTACCTGTCCGTATGAACAAATGCAGTACCTGTCTCTCCTCAGCCTGGTTGTCATGTTTACATAATGGCAGTGTTTTTACTTTCTACTGTGAGCCTGACACAACAGTCTGAGAATACTCCTCATCACCTCTCCATCATCTGGACCTGCCAGGTAGGAGAGAGGGTGACGGAGGGAGGGATCGAGAGTGAGGAGAGAAGGAAAGGAGCAGGCTTTCCTGAGAGTGAGTGAGAGAAAGAAGAATGCTATGTAATGTAATTGGTTGTCGAGCGGCTAAGGTGAGTGATTGGGTCAATTCACGCATTGATTAGGTCATTGTTCAGTTTGTTGATTGGACCGACTGAACGGTAGATGGATGGACTGATGGACAGAGGGATGTAATCAAGGGGGGGAAAGGAAGAAAGAAAAGATAGATGCAACATGCAAGGATGCCTGTGGCTCCAGAGACGACTACAGGCTATTGGTTGCTTGGATTCAGCACAAGACAATGATTAGAGAACAAACGTCTCTCTCTCTGGACTCTCTGTTCTCCGTTGTTAAGAAACGTACAGTACTGTTTGTCCTGGCTCGTTGTTTGATCGCGTGCCCTGACACTGACTGACTGGCCGATGAATAGAGTGCCCTGTCCATCACCCTGTTACCATGGCAACCTTGATGGAGGAGAGGAATAACTGACGGAACATTCCACAGGAGGAGAGGAGTGGTTTGGACCAGGACCAGTCCCACAGACAGACAGCACCACGGTCTGGCTCACCAGGGTCGGGACTCCCTTTTTTCAGAGGATTTCGCCTGGGTGATCACCCCTATGGCTATCCCCAACCCTAAAATAATAATAGTAATACTAATTGTAACTTATTGAAATGTATATAGCAGATTCAAAAACATACACTACAGAGATAGCTAAGGGCCACCTGACCAGGGAGGTTAAGTTTACTGTCACACAATTCAGAACTTTTACCGTGAGATGGCCACCTCCTTCCCTGCAATATCTACAGTTACAGTACATACTGTAAACTTGTAACATTCAGGGAATTGGACTCTTCGATCTAACTTAACCTCACAGAAACTATGCCTAAAATAAACTTAAAACCATGGCCATCCGAGGCAAGACTCCATCAGGGTCATCAGTGGGGGGCGGGTTCAAACATTTTCTCTTTGACGCAATTGGTCAGGGCTACTGTCAGTCAAAGGTCTCAAGCATTGAACGTCACTGTACCAAAGCCCGCCCATATTGCATACTGTGTCCCGATTGGCCACACCAGTTCTCTGGTGTAGGAAATGGGCGTACAATTGAGCCTCTCCAGACCGTAATCCGCCGGCAGGCAATTTTTTTTTGCCAACGGCTGATTCGGTCTGGCTTATTAGCCAGGCTAACGCATTAGAGCTATGGACCAGAGCTAACAGGGGAATAGAAAGAGAAAGCGAGCATGCAGGGGTACTGGAGTAGTGAGAAACATAGGCAGACACAGAGCGAGATAAAGATGTGTTTGTCTAGCAGTGTATAGTACCCAACCGGTCCGGCAGGTTCTGTGTGTTTTCCAGGTAAATGGGCCTCCCTGGTGCCGACCTGCCCTAGCTGACCAAAGTGAGAGGATCTTTCATTGGGCTGTGGACGACTGTGTGTGTGTATTTGGCTGTGGACGACTGTGCGTGTGTATTTGGCTGTGGACGACTGTGCGTGCGTATTTGGCTGTGGACGACTGTGCGTGCGTGAGTGCGTCCTTAGCACCCCAGTAGACAGCAGCACACTGACAAAATGGCAAAGCTCGAGTCTAGTCTATACTGTATAGCAGCACATAGCCCCTCACACCACACAGACCAAATCAATAGGGCAATTATTAAATACTTCGACACTCCTGTTCTTTAGAAATAATTCCCCTTAAACAAACACAGAGTGCATTTCATTTTAAGGTGTAAACACATTGTTCATCCCTCTTTGCCAAATTCAAACCCTTGAGTTGGTTTGGACCAATTTGACCCAATCAATTGTTGGCCACAGGTGTGTTGCCTTGAAAGCCTATAATGACCTTAAACCGAACTTTACTCTTTTGGCCTTTTGGTGTGTGTGTGTGTGTGTGTGTGTGTGTGTGTGTGTGTGTGTGTGTGTGTGTGTGTGTGTGTGTGTGTGTGTGTGTGTGTGTGTGTGTGTGTGTGTGTGTGTGTGTGTGTGTGTGGAAATGTACCATTTACCATCATATACACAATGTCACAGATACAGTAGTACAACACATACAGTAGGCTGCAGCTAATAGCACAATTAGCTAAAATACAAAGGATTTTCCCTTATTGTGTGATTACTTTTGTGTGTCTGTCTTCAGCATCATCACTGCCTCCTACATGTGATCCACCACCGGAGGGAGGCATTAGCAACCGGCAGAGTAAGATGGAGATGGATGGATGGACTGACAGCCCTCAAACATGTCATTGTTTATAGCTAGCTATTTTTTCAACATTCTACAGTAGGCTATGTCTTGTTGTACTGTGTGTATACAGTCCTTTGTATTGACATGTGCAAACATACCCCATGTTTATACATGCATGTACGCACACAGAGCTACAGTATATCAGTAAAGTCTCCCTCTCTCCTTGCTAGCCTGTTTCACATGGCAG
>NC_136799.1:14785293-14807793 GCF_951216825.1 Electrona antarctica | reverse complement strand
GGACTAGGGTTAACCCTTATGGAAAACTTATGTTTCTATGTCAATGGTTGTCAAACTTTATAATGTCAAGGACACCCAAGATCATCATCATACATTTGGCCGTCAATCTCAGACTCAAAATATGTTCTGTTCCCAGTACCCCCAGAAGCAAAGATTTGCCCCTTTTTTTTTTTTTTTTTTTTTTTTTTTTACAATGATGCTCATGTGAAGATCTGACAATGATGATGCTTTATCCGATAAACCGTGTTGTGACTGCGCCTCGTACAGCACGTACTGTACAAGTACATACAATGGAAGTAAAGTGTATAAAAATACAAATACAAATAAATGGAGACTTCACGTTCCAGCTTGTATATACGAGTACTTTACCAGGCTTTTCTCCTCGTGAGATGAGGAAAAACCTGGAGACAGACCCAACATTCCCCTTTGAGCGGGCACTTGGCAATGGTGGCAAGGAAAACCTCCCCTTTAATCTGAAACTATAACCTCGAGCAGAACTAGGCTCTAGGTGGGGGCGACACGGTGAGCGTCTTCCTTGACCGGTTACGGGGGAGGATGAGGCAGAGAGACAGAGAGAGAGAGAGAACAGAGGGGGAGAGAGAGAGGGACACAAGATGCATGTCCACAAAGACAAGTGTGAAGAAGAGGGATGCAATTTGGTAGCAAATCCCACGTGTGAGAATAGTTTATGTGTTGTGCGCGTATAGTAGTACGTCCAGAAACTAAATTAAGGAACTGGAGATACGTGTTCTGAACAGGACAGAGCTCTGCGAGATGCTATCAAGTCCAGTCCCCTGGTGAGGCCCGAGACAAAGCTGTGTTTGTTCCATCAGCGAGCTCTGACACACATAGCTCAGGTGTCTGCTGTCCTCTGCGGATGAGAACGTGTCAGGTGTCCTTCTCAAGGCATTATCAGGAGAGAGACTGTTCGGAGCGTTGGCGCTCTGAGCAGGCTGGAAGGCGATACAGTCAGAGAGGTTAGGACCGTGTGTGTGCGTGTGTGTGTGCGTGCGTGCGTGCGTGTGTGTGACTGTGTGTACACGTACGTCAGATCTGTTCTCCTCTGAGAGATTTCCTTCTTTGGGCTTCAGAGTCGGGGACAAAATGACAAGATGTTCTGATAGTACTCTGGATTGACAGAACTGCTAGACGATCAGTTTTGTTTAGCCGCTCCAAGAAGCTGACTAACACATAATCATTACTATGAACATACTGCAATTATGGGATAATGGGACGTGAAGGGGTTGTGTGTGTGTGTGTGTGTGTGTGTGTGTGTGTGTGTGTGTGTGTGTGTGTGTGTGTGTGTGTGTGTGTGTGTGTGTGTGTGTGTGTGTGTGTGTGTGTGTGTGTGTGTGTGCGCGCGCTGTGAGTTCTCTCAGTAGCATATTTCTTCTGGATGTAATTTGCTGTACATCTGGAAGTTAAGCCTTGTAATAACCTTTGATATTATGCATTAAATCCTGCATTTCCTAGAAAAACAACATTAGTGGAGGTATTTCTGTGGGCTACTGGCAGTGTGCACAAGGAATTTGGCACTGATCGGTCCAGCAGTTTGCAAGATTAGCTCCGGAGTATAGGACGGACTGACAGACAGACAGACAGACAGACAGAACCGCGTATAGGAGTTTTACACTCAATTAACATTGTTGATGCTAATGTGCTGGAGGTTCCAAACTTCTGTTGGAAAGTCCAGATGTTTTCTGTACTCTTCATGATGTATCCTGGGACAGTTAAACCCTATGCTGAATGTTGACCAGGGCCTCCCAGGGCTCTATACTTGGACTGCTCCTTTCCTATTACACCAAATGTCTTTGCCGAAAAGAGCTTATCTAAAAGCACAACGTGTCGTGACACATTGTGAGCTTAGATCACATATTTTTGCCCCAGGGTACAGCTTGTCCCTCTGTGCAGGATTCAAACGGATGCAGAAGATGCGATATGACAGTCGGATGGTATGGTAGATAAACACTGCTCAATGCTTCAAATTGTGTCTATTTCCTGTCAGTGATCTGTTTCAAATCAGAACAAGCGCTCACATTTCAACACGGGAACGTCCAGGTGTGACTCTAGAGTGGAAGTTCACCCAGTTCTCCCAGGTGTTCTGTCAGTGGATACCGGAGATGTAATGCGAACAGGATGTTCGGATGTGATGACAGGATGGTTTTGATGGTGATAGCAGCATGGTAATGTAGATTAGAGCTCAGCTGTGTGTGTGTGTGTGTGTGTGTGTGTGTGTGTGTGTGTGTGTGTGTGTGTGTGTGGGTGTGTGTGTGTGTGTGTGTGTGTGTGTGTGTGTGTGTGTGTGTGTGTGTGTGTGTGTGTGTGTGTGTGTGTGTGTGTGTGTGTGTGTGTGTGTGCGTGTGCGTGTGCGTGTGCATGTGTGCGTCCGTGCGCCCGTGGATAACAGCTGAGTCGTATTCCACTGGTTTTTAAATCTTTCCTTCCTCCTCCTCCTGTCACAGTATAACAGTCACCTTGGGGGAGGTAGAGACTAGAGAAGCTGAGACTGCTGGGAAATCCTCTTGTGGTTTTTCGAAAAGCTTTAAGAGATCAATGGTCCTCAATCAGGTGGTCACGACCCCCAAAAGTGGGCCGGGGAAAAGTTCTGACTCGGTCACGGACAAAGAACAATTCAACACAGAAACCTTGTCTTATTTCATGTCCTGTGTCCTTTCTCCATAATTGCGTTGGAGGGCAAAAGTGTTTTTTAGAGTCACTTCCTGTAAAACTGTGGATTATGTGTTCTGAGAATGTGCTCCCAGCTAAGAACAAAGAGAGATCACGACCTGCGTCTAGAACTAAAGAACTGCGGCTTATTTGTCCTCATGATGTCCTTGTCATGGTCCAACTGGCTGTCAGAACCGGGAATCTTACATTATGTAACCAGAGTAACCTGAAGGACACCGTTGTCCCTGTAACACATACAGCATGTTCTAGCTTAACTAGTGCCTAATTGAGCTCAATTGCTCTAATTTAGATCCTGATTAGAATTAAAAGCTTCAGTATGGGTACCCCGTTCGAGTTGAGAACCAAATTAGAGATATGAGTTTAGTTTTAGTCTTGGTTTTAGTCTTGGTTAGAATATTTATATTAACGTTGGTCTGTAGTCCCAGTCCCAGAGCAAGTTGCCATAATATAATCTTTGATGGTTCCTTAAGGTAACCACGCACTGTACAGCAAGCCAAATGACGTCATGATGATGTTATGATAACGTCCTCCGGTTACGTTCAGGACGTTCAGGACTAGGCCAGATCTCAGCCCATATGGGGATGATCTTTACGTCATTTCCAGGACGTCTTCACCAGTTGAAATAATATAGCTTATTCTGGGCCAGATCTGAGTAGTTATGGTATGACTTAAATTGATCTGTCCTCGATCAGACTCTCTGGACGCCCGTCTTAGTGGGCAGAATTTATGTTGGTTGAAATCAGGTGATATTCTGGGACAGATCTGTCTTGGTTTGACTTGATCTGGCCCCAATCGAGACGTCACTAATTCGTCGAGGTCCTGACCGTGCTTGCTGGGATGTCTTTCTTGACCCAGACGCATTTTCCACACCATACTGACAGTGTGAGTTGCACTGTGGTAGTGTCTCACAGACAGTGTGAGTTGCACTGTGCGACATGTATTGTAATGATGTCCAGTATAAGATAAACTTGTGCAGTATGCAGACTTATATGCACACATCTTTAGAGGGAGATTAGTTTGTGATATATTGTAATTTAGTGTGGATAACAATACAAACTAGAAACAAATTTCAGGAAATTTGACTGGGTGCCTGCAGCTCGCCAAGTCTGTGCAGCATTTGAGCCACGGACCACCATTTGATGACATTTAGCCTCTCAGACCCTGTAAGGGTCCATTTGGTTGACTTTCAATGGGGTATTTTGTCTAAGTTTATTGCACATTACGTTGCCACCAACATTCTAATGCTAACATGCTAACATGCCAACATGCTAATACTAACATGCTAATGCTAACATGCTAATGCTAACATGCTAACATGCTAAAATGCTAATGCTAACATGCTAATGCTAATATGCTAATGCTAACATGCTAATATGCTAATGCTAACATGCTAATGCTAACATGCTAACATGCTAATGCTAACATGCTAACATACTAATGCTAACATGCTAATGCTAACATGCTAACATGCTAATGCTAACATGCTAACATGCTAACATGCTAATGCTAACATGCTAATGCTAACATGCTAATGCTAACATGCTAATATGCTAATGCTAACATGCTAATGCTAACATGCTAACATGCTAATGCTAACATGCTAATGCTAACATGCTAACATGCTAATGCTAACATGCTAATGCTAACATGCTAAGGGGTCCATTTGGTTTCGCTCAGGGGGGCGACCCGGTTCTGGCGAGCCGCCCCGCGTCCGAAACGGTTGAGAAATGACAGAGTTACGTGTTAACCCAAATTTCTCTATTGACTTTCAATGTGTGTGTGTGTGTGCGTGCACATGTGTGCATGTGCGTGCATGTGCGTGTGTGCGCGCGTGTGTGAGAGTTGGTCAGGTGACCTTGAATCATTAACAAAGTATCATTTTCACCTGGGCTAGTCTATGCAATGCAAACAGTATTGAAAGGTAAAGCACACTGACTCTCTATGAGAGATCGTATGTCCGAACAAATTGCTCTATCGCAAAAAGTAAAAGTCGAATGCGAATTTTGTTTTCGCCGTGAGTGACCCGAGGCATTGAGGTACGCCGTGTGCGATCGTGGTATTGGTACGATAAAAAACGTGGTTATAAGAGTGAGTTAAGAATTGTGCTTGTGATGAAAAAATTGCTGAGTCATTCAGGCAGTTAACATGGAGTTTTTGACACATTATGATGGTACACCTGTCGCTTTCAGGGCTGTAGTTCACGTACTGTATGTATCTGGGCTTTGGTTGTGACAAAATTACCGAAACCCATGCGTGTAAAGTGAATATTTTGGCCGTGAGGACGATTTGTTCGGAGAATTTCGGTATAGTCTTCACATTGGCTTCTCACTCTGATCCGCTCTCTCTCTGGGCGTGCGACACTCTGAGTCGAGAATATTGCTCAGACCACACACACTTTGAACTGCGATAGCGGGAAAACCGTGCAACGTATTCGAATTCCGTCTGAACCACCACAAAGTCGATGGCCTCGTGTGCTGTTTGACGTTTAAATCGTGTTTCTACGTAACAGTATGCCAGAGCAATGTGGCTCCAAAGTAACGTGTCGTTTTCTGTTTTTACCCGCGTCTCCCCATCGACTTTGAATGGGGCATTTTCGCGTCGTTTATTGCGAATTACGTCGGCACGGTAACACGAATCGGAAAGAAAAGCACAAGCACACCATTCCCGGCCGAGCCGCACGTTTTGATGTATATATTGCGGGGCTTTGGCAAACCGTGCGGCCGGCCATAGACGTCAAAGTTTCGCGTATTGGTGATTATAATTATTACGATTAAGTATGCGTTTTAGATTTCAACCTGTGTTTCTGCCATTGCATGGCAGGCACCCAGAATAAAAACAAGTAAGACGCGCGAACGCGGGAAGCGAACGCAGCTCGTAAATTGCAAAAACAACAATTAGAATAAATTACGTAATTTTAAGGTTAAGGTTTTTTTTAAGTTCTCTTTTTTTTAAGTTACGTTTTTTTTTAAGTTAAGTTTTTTTTAAGTTTTTCTTTCCTTTTTAAGTTTTTCCTTTTTAAGTTTTTTTTTTAAGTTAAGTTTTTTTTAAGTTTTTCTTTCCTTTTAAAGTTTTTCCTTTTTAAGTTTTTTTTTTAAGTTAAGTTTTTTTTTAAGTTAAGTTTTTTTTAAGTTTTTCTTTCCTTTTAAAGTTTTTCCTTTTTAAGTTTTTTTTTTAAGTTAAGTTTTTTTGTAAGTTAAGTTTTTTTAAGTTAAGTTTTGTGTGTGTGTGTGTGTGTGCGTGCGTGCGTGCGTGCGTGCGTGCGTGAGTGTGTGTGTGTGTGTGCGTGCACGTGTTTTTTTTTTAAGTTACGTTTTTTTAAAGTGTTTTTCTAAGTTAAGTTTTTTTTAAGTTTTTACTTTTAAGTTTTTATTTTTAAGTTTTTATTTTTAAGTTAAGTTTTTTTGAAGTTAAGTTTTTTTTTAAGTTAAGTTGTGTGTGTGTGTGTGTGTGTGTGTGTGCGTGCGTGCATGTGTGTGTGTTTTTGTGTGTGATACAGCTGCGCCCTCTGGTGGGGGGCAGGTGGTGTTACAGCGTGACACACAGACACACAGACACACAGACGTGATCTGCTGGGTCTCATAGTAAATGCTCACTGCGTTCGCAATTAAGATTGTACAGTAAAAACTAGCACTATTAGCAGCAGACATGGTAGACAATATGTCAGCAGCGTGTAGCGTGTTAATTGTGACTGTGGGCGTAAATTCAGTTACAAGCTGATGTGAAGGAGGAGGAATTGTTTTGTGCCATTATTGCATGCTTTAGTGAAGTACTACTGATTTTTGCCTCTATCCCCAAGGTGAATGTTAGGAACATTTGAACTTGCCATTCTTTTACCGTTTTGGAATGTACAAGTAATTGTCTAGTAATTACGTGTCACAGAAACATTCGTTATGTTTTCCTAATTTGGCTGTAGCACAAGAGAAAGAGCATATCTGGATAAGTGAAGGCTGTCTGTGACAGTGATTTAGAGTAGCTGATTCATTCAATGTATTGCCTGCTTTTAAACATAAATCAGGCTTACAGTATGTCAGCCAGGCACACAGTCCTTAATGAGAGCCAGAGTGGGCTTCTTGAGGGGGCCTGCTGGGCCCAGGCCCACAGGGGACTAAAGGCCTAAAGAAGATTAGGCAGATCGAGACCCACTGTTCCAGAGCCTGACAAAAAAGGGCCCACCAAGGTCTCAATCGAGTGGGTCAGAAGGGCCCCGTGGGGTATTTTTTTTGTCCAGGCGCCCAATAGTCTCAATTGCCTCTGCTCACGAAAGGCTAAATATTTAGTTTTGCTGTCCTTTCTGGATGCCCAAGGAGCCTGGACCCTGGGGGCGGGGGCCCTGGCGCAGTCCCAGGTCTACAGGCTCGGGTTCCGGCCCTGATCAGAGCCGTTCAATGAACTGTACTAATCTAGTAACGCACTTATGTAAACACCAGTATGATGTGGAGTCAAATGTACAGTCAAAGGATCCATCTCTCTCTCTCTCTCTCTCTCTCTCTCTCTCTCTCTCTCTCTCTCTCTCTCTCGGTGGGAACCTTGTGAACGTCAAATGTGTGTCTGTCTGTTGGTATATTTGAATAAATCATCTTCAGTATGTAGCTAATGCTTGGCAGTCCGTTCTTTTTATAAAAATATACATCTGAGGAGGATCTTGGTACAGCGAGCTGACAGTCTAAAGTGGAGGAGGAGGAGGTTGTCGTCCGGTTAAGAGCTGACATTTGTTCTCCATGAAGTCCATCTGGTTACCAAATGAGTACCTTATAAGTTATACTGTCAAGAAAAGTGCAATTTGAGTGAACGTTTACAATAATGGCAGACACATGTTTATATTATGTGCACGCACTATTGTTTTGATACCTAGGCCTATGTGAGGCTCTATATTCTCAACGCTGAATCACATCCAATCAAAGCATACTATACGAGGTGTGTAAGAAAGGTAACAGGACTGTGGAAGCCACGCTCATGACTCGATGCTAATTGAGTAACTGCTTAATGTCACTGCGTTGCACAACATCTCACCACTATTCTGCTATAATATTGTTACTCTTACTCTGTGCTTCTGTTTCAGGCTGTTTGTGTAATTACACTGCACTGCTGTCACCCTCTGGCACGCATCTAGAGGTGGCACAAAGTGGAGCAAAGAATCAATTTGAGCAAAATTTGGCTGTTAAAAAATTATGCAAGCTCAAGAACTTGTACATGTGCATTGTGCTATTTCTGAATATTGTTTTACAAATCTTAAAAGCGTTGGAAGATTTGGCATGAATTAGATTTTCTTTTTAACACAAATCTTCTCTTCTGGGGTTCCCTGGCACAGAACATTTTCAGATGAGGGGCCGCGGCCAAATATATATAAATCTGGAGTCACGGTGGCTATTTACAACCACAAGAAGCACCTAAAGTCCTCTGTCTGTATGTCAGTCAGTCAGTCAGTCACGGTCCGTTCTTGCGACGGGACCTAGCTTGTGAGCCTAGGAACAGAGGTGGTTGCACTTTCAGCAGATTCTGTCTGTTTTTTCATCCATTTCCAAATATGCATTTTGAAACTGCGCTTCATTGATATTATTTTAATAAAAAAAAAAAAATCACATCCACCTTTCTTGGCTGAGGGAGGGGGCAGGACGGTCCAGTTGAGGGGGCATCTCGCCCCTTGGTGGAGCCGCCTAAAAGTTGGGCACTGGACGCTGCAACGTAATGCTCGGCACTGGGAGGAGGAGCTCTCCACGTCTTTTCCAGAGAAAAGCATGACAGAAAGGCACTGTCAGCTACGCTTTCTTTGGGCACGTCCCCTTAAGGTTTCTTTTTAAAAATGTTCATGAATTCAGAAACCTGCAGATCCCCCATCAGACTTAGCCTGGCTAATAAGCCAGACCGAATCATCCGTTGGCAAAGACAAATGCCTGCCGGCTACATCAGACTGGCTACATCAGACTGGGACCAAAGGTTAGGACCATAATAGCTAAAAGATGCGTCTCTGTGACTTGGAACTGGTCTAACTTGGAACAGTTAGACCAGTGTCAGGGCTCTGCCGGGCACATCATTACCTAAACAAAACAAACAACAAAACAAAAGGAAGGTATTTGGTCTTTACTTCACAGGAAGGCACATAAGCATAGAAAAAGTGGCCCTCAAGAGGAAATATAAGAACACCCACACAGCTAAGCCTTAACATAAAATACCCTCCACAGTGCAAACAATATTTAGAAGTAAATAGCAGTACAATACAAAGTGCACGCACGCACGCACGCACACACACACACACACACACACACACACACACACACACACACACACACACACACACAGTTTGAATTCAGACAGAGATTTAGAGAGAAATGTAACTGTATCTGGTGAAGGTCTTCATTATAAAGCCTGGCTTTCAGGTTACATAAAGGCAATAACACAGTGTCATTCATCCATTAGACTTCTTCAAGTCAAAACCGACAGCTTCATCCAACCACAGCCAAACATGTATTTTTCTCTCTCTCTGAATATAGAGGGTATGCACATGTATAAAGTGAATGGCAGATCGAGTGGCAAATCGAGTGGCAAAGTTAATTTAACATTGTTTAAAGTCATTTAATGCAATCAAATAGGACTTTTCTGTTTGAATGTATGGGCTGTCAAGGCCAGAAAGTAGTTTTTGCCACTCAGTAGGCGTTCCTGCATAACTTCCGGGTTTGATGATGATGTCACACTCATACCCTCTATTGTAGTCAGTCTAGTATTGATGCTGATTTGTATTTCCCATGATGTACTTCCACATGCCATCTAATAGAGGGTATGTGCATGCTTAAAGTGAGTGGCACATCGAGTGGCAAAGCAACATGCAAAGTGAGTTTAACATTGTTTAACGTTGTTTAATGCAATCAAATAGGACTTTTCTGTTTGGATGTATGGGCTGTCGAGGCCAGGAAAGTAGTTATTTGCCACTCAGTAGGCATTTCCTGCATAACTTCCGGGTTTGATGATGATGTCACGCGCATACCCTCTATACAGATCATTAAGAGGCCACAGGATGAGCTCGTCCAGTGATGATGATGATGATTTATTTGTTTATTGTCTTTTGCTAAAGCTTGTATTGTTGAAGCTAAAAGAGAAAGTTAACAGTATTGTAGAGTTGAGGACCAGTGGTCCTAGTTATGTTAAAATCATTATCCATGACGTTTTTGTTAAATGATCTCTAACGGCACAGTTCCATGATCATCATGATCATCAGACTGCATTTGCCCTGATCTTGGCAGCTCATAGCTAAACAAACAAATAAATACTAAATCAACATTGGGGAAATGTCAGCTTCTGAATGATTCCATCCCCAAATGATTCATTTGAGTGGACTTCATCTTTAAGTCTCTATGGGAGAAATGATGAAATCAGAACGTTTTGTTTGGAAAAGCGACACTGTCATGTCAGGGGGAGATCACATCGCTGCACATTAGATGTGTTTTGAAGCGAGTAGCAAACCTCTTGAAGGTCCAACCAGTTGTACGATCACTCTCCAATCATATTGACGTAAGCCACAGTCTCCCTGCTACAGTACATGCCTGATCAAATTGCAGCAGGACGTGACTTTACTAAAGCCAAGCAAAACAAAACAAAACAAAAAAACAACCCAACAGAAACATCAGATTTTTTAACCCTTGATTCGATGAATGTAGTTTGAGTTCAAATACATACGATTCGAGGTAGAATCATTGGGCATAGATCTAGTTGCAAGGTCCTGTATTGCAGTGACTGTATTGCAAGTGAGCTATAGGCAAACATTTTCCATCTATCTATTTTCGGTCGAAGAGATTTGGTGTATGGGAGAAAAGGAGGGGACCAAGTACAGACCCCTTGGGGACCCTGGTCAACGTAATATACAGGATTTCAGTGGTTAAACGCCATGACATGTGAGTAGCCCTGACCAGTGACCACCAAAGGGTTAACAAAGCATGTCTTTTTTAGTTTGTGTGTGGTGATATCAGAGCAGTCACAAGTGATAATGATCATACTGGATCTCAGTAGCTCCTCTGGGGAGCAGGAAATCCAGAGAGCTCTTGGACCGCTCAGCTAGATAGAATATTAGATGCTGCTGAAATTACAATATGCCTGGCGACGGGACTGTTATGACTGCAGCTTCCATCAGATGCAGAAGCATTTTACTGCTCTTGAAAAGGCTAAGCCACAGTACTTGACACGTGAGACAGTAGTATGGCCATTGTCAATAATAAATATGAATTTCCAGATTTCTGTGAAACACAGGCTGTTTACCTCGTTTGAAACGTGCCACGGCATATCAATAAAATGCTCTTGCATTGACATGAGAAAGTGATTTAATAATAGCCCATATTGGCATCCGTATTGTGGGGAAAGCTTTGGCAGACAATATATCCGATCGACATGCTCACAGCACGTTGAGTTGCAACACGCTGTGAGCTTGTCGATCAGCTATCTTTAGCAAAAGCTTTCTAAAATACACTAATATAGAGCCCTGAGGGACTAACTGGTTAATGGTGTGTAATGGCTGAACGCCTCCAGCATTCCCTTAACTGACCTGGGACCAAATCCTGCCAGTTCTTCCCATGTCTCCCTCACAGCGTTATTGTGTCCCAAACAAAGACCAAAGTCTCTATTAAAATGTCAACCAAGGACATTTCATCAATACACAGGATGTAATGCAGCGCTGTGCTTTGCCCTTGGATTTTGAAAAGGTTGAAACGTGTGTGAAACGTGTGTGTGCGTGTGTGTGTGCGTGCGTGCGTGCGTCCGTGTTACTAAGCAGACACCAGCTCTAAAGGTAACGACGCAATATATTGATAGCAGTAACAACAGTAACACTATCAGCATCAGTAGCAGTTACACGATGTAAGATATGCGGTTAATGTATTTCCGTTTCTGTCGCACGGCGCTGTCAACAACATTGCCATGTGATCTGCTGCTCGCTTCTCTCTCCAAAGCCTTCAAAGGCCACATTCACTCCATGCTGTTCCTGTTCCTGTGTCCCCTTGGCTCTGCCTCGGGGACTTACCAAGGTGGATTCCAGTGAGCGTGCTGTTCTACCTACAGACGGCAAGAGCTGCATTCCTCCGTGCACTGTTAACTGTACTCTGTTCTGCCTCTGAACCAAGCCACGGTGTTGCCAGTGCCCAGCAGTGATGGAAGAAGTATTCAGATTATCTGCTTGAGTAAGTGTAGAAATGCCATAGAAGCTTTAGCCCCCCTATAGAGCGTTGCAGTCCCGCCCCCTTTCATGACGACGCAAAGCCCAGGAAATGAATCCCAATGCATTTTTCCCATATACATTTCAAAAAGTATTTATTTAAAGACCTTTTAAGCGTCGTACGAAGCCAACTCGAGTCGTGACAAATCATGACAACAAACACAATATTTTGGACCAAACAAATAATTACAAAGAAGAAAAACAACAAAAAAAGTGTTGCCGTTTTTTTCTACTTTCTAATTCTTTGTTTGGCCCAAAACATTGTGTTTATTGTCATGATTTGTCACGACAAGAGTTGGCTTTGTCCGCGGCGTAAACGTCTTTAAATAAATACTTTGAGGAAAATGAACGGGGATTTCTTTTCCGGGTCTCTCGAGGGGGCGGGACTGCGACGCTCAGTATAGCCGTGATCAATGCAGAATGCAGCCTACTGAATCATGTCTCCAAAACCTCACAATATAACATTTCGTGCTGGTAGGTTGCGGTAGGTCAGTAGACGTGTCTACTGGACCATTGAATACTCTGATTAAACAGATTTTGTCCCTTTCAATGCATTGATGGCATTCGAATCCGCTATGAAAAATGTTCAAACTTAACTAAGACTAACAATTCTTTTGAAATATTTGATTGTCAAAACAGCTAGATCTGCTGTTTTCGCCAAACGTAAGCCAAATGTTCGTCTATTTGTCTCGCATATTACATGCCCAGACTAGGGGGACTATAGAGATTAAGGTACATTACTTGTGTGATGTGATACTGTGGCAGGAGGATGAAGCTGTGATGAAAGCGGAGTAACATGAGGATGCTATAGGCTCAGGGTGAATGAAGTCACTGCGGTGAAAACACGTTTAGCTTTCAGAGTCATGAGAGACTGGACCAGCAAAGCCCTGCTGGGGCACGAAACACATGTCGTTTGAACCTCGTCCGGTGTGTGTCGTGTGTAATTTTGTTGATGTCGTGGTGACGCTGTATAAAACTAATTATTTCCATAGTTATCTCCACCAGGCTGATACGCTTCTGTGCTTTACACAGAAGGATACAAACGCGGGGTCTGGGGCAAAAACAATGTGATGAATTAATTGCCTGATATGATGATAAGAGCGCCCCTCGCTTCACACGAGTGTGATTTCTATAAAACCTGCCGCTTTTCAAGCAGCTGGCAAAAATCACACTAGTGTGATGTGAGGGGCGCCTTTGGGGGTCACCCACCGTGTCACTGGAAGCACCCACATGACGTCACTGGAGGCACGCACAAAGCTAGGAGCACACATGAAGCAAGGCCTTGGAGGGGCGCTGCGCTACTGTTTTGTAATTTTGTACAAGAATCAAAAGTAAAAATTGTGCTTGCCTTTCATGTGTGTACACACGCGATTGTGGCTCCACACTCAGAGTCAATAATGAGCGTCACAGTCTCCCAGCAGGCTGTCCGTCATGTAGTTGACGTGCAGCACGTCCTGGTAGTACTGCTTCTCCACGGCCGTGTTGACCGTCCACGCCACCAACGCCACCCGCTTCCGGGCCCAGTATTGGACGTAGTCCGGCGAGATGGAGTCCTTCTGCACCAGAATGGCGGAGGTTCCACACAGCCTCCAGAGCAGGTGGTGGTGCGCCCAGTCCAGCAGCACGTCCATCAGGGTCGCCCAGCGGTGTCGCCACAGCGACGAGAAGCGTGGGATGCCGTCCCCGAAGCGGCTCAGACTCCACGGCCGGTGGGTCAGCGCGGTGACCACGTCCGGGTCGGCCTGCCTCATCCTGTAGATGACCCTGGGCTCGAAGGAACAGACCACGCTGGTGTCGTAAAGCGCCGGGTGCTTCATGTATAGCTCCTTAAGCACTGCCGCCGCCTGGTCCGCGTGGCCTTTGACGTCAAAGTAGATCGTCAGCCCGAGTTTGAGGCATTCCTCCACCGCCTCCTCCAGCGTGGGGACCTTCTCGCCGGCGAACGCGTCCCTGAGTCGATGTTTGGCGGCCGCGTCCAGCTTAGCCAGCTGGAAGAAGCTCATCTGGCTGAGCTCGCCTGAGCCGTCGGTCGTGCGGTCCACCGTGTCGTCGTGCATCAGAACGGCGACGCCGTCCGCCGTGAACCCTACGTCCAGCTCCACGCCCGACGCACCGTTCTTGCTGGCCTCCCGTATGGCCGCCACGGTGTTCTCGGGCGCGTCGTGTCCCCCGCCGCGGTGGGCGATCACGGACACCATGGGAGAGCCCGTATCTCCGGCAGGTCGGATCACCTGGCGCGCATTCCACGGTGGCGCCTGACGGAACCGGAACGCCGGCCAGAGGACATACAAGGCGGCCACGAGGCCGCAGAACCGTAACGGACTTCTGGGCACCAGCAGAGCCACGGCGAACACGAGCGTGAAAAGAGTCCAGTCATCTTCGAGCTGACACAACATGATGTCTACGGTTGCGCCTTTGTCCGACTAACTTCCTGTTCCTTCCTTCAACTCGCAAGTCTCGTAAACTGTCATCTTCTGTCTTTGTGTCTGAGAACGACTCGACGACATTGTCATTACTGTACAAAGGAGTTACATGGAGCTAGGTTGGGTTTGTGGCTGATAACCTTTGACCGGAATCACGGCGAGTTTTATAGTCGGTCAGTTATTCAGTCAATTCTCAAGATACATGAATCTACACATATGCTTATATATGGGCAACAGCAGTTCTGGACTACTGGATCAGCATTCCCATATTTGGGCATATTGGTGGTATTGATTGGTTTGCCGGTTTGTGAAAGAGTTCACGGGCCTCGCAGAATTTGCCCAGCCCACAGTCCGGGGAATCGTCCGCGACTTCACAGAGGCCACCAATTTATAGATGCACAACACACACACACACACACACACACACACACACACACAGATTTTGCACATTTCTGAGGGGTGCTATGCGCAACTTTGTGTGTTTGTGTGTACCCCATATAGGGATGATTTGATTGGCTGAGCAATCTGTGTAACCCATAGCAATGATTTGATTGGCTGAGCACGGAATGTGATGTATGATTATGTATGATGATAAGAGCACCCCTCACTTCACACAAGTGTGATTTTTAGTTTATATTGTTCTGCAGATCAGGTTAGGAATATAGTTTTGACAGAGGGGCGCTAGCTTTCCGGGTTTGTGTAATCACAAACATTGAAGACAAAAGTGATGACGCAAAAATGAGGACGCAAATTGTGATTGGCCGGAATGAGATGATGTTGATAAGAGCGCGGAGCGCCCCTCACTTCACACGGGTGTGATTTTTAACTATATTAAGCAGAATAAAAGCAGGAGTTATGCAGTGCTGTCACTCTGCACAGTGCAGATGTGACAGTTGAAATCCTGCCAAAACTGAGTTCAACATCTTGATTGTTGCTCATTTGATATAAAGCACATTCTTTGTTTTCATAATTAATACATACGTATTGTCCAGTCCTACTATAAATGCACCACGTCTCTGTGTGTCTGCATGCGTGCGTGCGTGCGTACGGTTGTAATGCACGTAACTCGACAACCGTTTGCCCCACCGACTTCACATTCGACACACGCAGTCCACACCCCCGCAGGGAGTGCACTACGTGCAGTGCCCGGTATCGAGTCGGGTGGACCCATGGTTCTCCAGAACCACCACAAAAGGCTCTTAAAGTCTCTGGTCAAGCTCTGCCAGTGGGCCTAATCAGCCTAAATCCCCTCACCTGTGCAATTTCCGGCATCTGCCTCGGCCAATTGATTGTCATGGCAACCCCACACCTGCAAATTGATTACTTAACCAGTCAGTTTGCACTCTTCACACACAGGCAGACTGGCAGATACAGAGATCTCCATGTGGGACACACAGACAGACAGACCGGTGCTATGACAAGTTGACAACGGGTATTATTACGCTCCCAAGTTGCATCGCTCTCAAGTAGACCGGTGGCCAACGGGCACGTATAGGTCTAGTATGTCTAATGAGAGGTTCAGCTTTAAATGTAATGTAAGCCATTGGTTCTCAAAGTGGGGTCCTGGGACCCCCAGGGGTCCTTGAGAGAGTTCCAGGGGGTCCCCAGCTAAATGATAGTTAGGAACCAAATAGACCCTTATGGACCCATAAGGGTCTAATTAACACTGATTTTACGGTATACATTGGGCGTCCCAGAGGTAGAAATGCCATTAAATGGGGGTCCGTAGACTAATGCATGTCAAACTGGGGGTCCTTGACATTAAACAGGTTGAAAATCACTGCTAGAGCTGTAAAAATATTCTCTTATGGGGGTCCCTGGCATATCTCTTAAAATGGGGTTCCGCAGGCTAATTATTAGTGTCAATTTGGGGGTCCTTGACATGAAAAAGTTTGGGATCCACTGCTGTAAGCTGAGATGTCGCTGCAGAACAGTTTAGGAAAGGATGATCTGTTGAGTTTGTATACGCTCTGTTTTCACTCTCTCTACCCTCTTTCTCTCTCTCTCCAATTGCCCTTTCTTTTTTTCTCCACCTCCCTTTCTTACCCTTCCTTCTCTCACACCCCCACTCCCTCCTCCCTCACCCTTTTTCTTCTAGCTATCCTTTCTCCCTCCCTCCCTAGCTCCCTCCCTCCCTAGCTCCCTCCACCTCTCTCTCTCTCTCTCTCTCTCTCTCTCTCTCTCATCACTTTACCTCACAGGTTGACCCGTCAACAATCGCTCTACAGAAAGCCACTCCCACCTCCAGTGATGTCACAGGTGTTAGGTGGAGGGGTGTTCAGGTTATTTAAGGAGCCCTGTCTCTCTCCGGACGACCGAGACTGATTTTGCATCACATACTCCGGCAGCTCTCTCAACCCGTCGAGGATTAATGTCACACGATCGTTTTTCTTTTTAGATTACACAATTTGGGAAAAAAGTGAAAATATTTAAAAGAAATTATCAGCTGGAAAGCTTGGATTGGAAAACAATATTGGTGTGTTTTCTTTTGGTGGATTATTAGAGTTGGCGGTAGATTTGTGTGTGTGTGTGTGTGTGTGTGTGTGTGTGTGTGTGTGTGTGTGTGTGTGTGTGTGTGTGTGTGTGTGTGTGTGTGTGTGTGCGTGTGCGTGCACGTGCTTGTGCGTGCACGTGCTTGTGCGTGCAGAGGTCATTTCAAACACCTGCTGTGACTTTGAGATGCTGAGATCACTGACTGGCTGATGACTGAATTCTATTATTGGGCTGACTTGTTGCTGGCTGCTTGCTGGAATGGCTGTTCATTTCTGCTTGACTGACTGGCTCACCAGCACTGTAAAATCCTTAGCGTTATCCATTTGGGACAATTTTGTATTCTACTCAGGATTAATTGAGGACTTTTTATTGCGTGAATCACTGGCTGACTGCTAGTCTGACCCATCTACTGTACAAGCTCACCTTGTGAGTGTGCAGACTGGCTATTTTTGGCGAAGAGATTTGGTATAGTTGGCGGGCGGAAAGTAGGATTTAAGTCAGTGGTTCTCAAAGTCTCTCAGGGTTCCTTGGGGTGTGGGGGGGGGGGGGGGGGGGGGGGGGTTCTAAATTGACCGTTACAAGTTTGTAACTCTGACAGTATGCTGTCAGAGTTATGGGGCATCTTTGAAATGAGACATTTTGAGAACCACTGGTGTGACCGATGGCTTATTGATAGCGATGTCTCGATCACGTTTCTTTTGCTCCCGATCCGATTCCGATCATTTTGATTTTGAGTATCTGCTGGCTGATACCGATTTTTCCCAATCCGATATTTGTTTTTTTATATAAGACGTTTGGGAATAAAGGAATGCCCAGCACACACAAAAAATCCTTTTCACGTGTTTATGTACCTCTGATGGACAATGGACGTATAATATTGAAACTAGGGATCACGTTTTATTTGCTCCCCATCCGATTCCGATCAGTTAGAAAATGATGTGATCGGCCCCCGATTTTCGTTCACGTGATCGAATCGGGACAACCAAACTTAATTGAGTAGTGGGCTGACTGACAGGGTGACACATTTGTCTGCTTTATTGACTGACTGAAATATGCCACCTGTGACACATGTCACCTGCATTTGTACACCTTCAAGAACTTACAAAGTTGATCAATTAAGGATGTTGCAGTGTGAAGCGGCTAATTGCTTCTGGAAGGTTGTGTGTAGGAGTGCAGTCGGAGACGTTGATTTGAATAATGTGTTTGTTTGTTCGTTTGCAGTTGTTATGTCCATCATGGAGCCGTCTGCTGTGCTACATCTCCTAGGTAACGACAGTTCAGCTAGAATAATATATCTATCTGTTTGATTGATTTCTGTTTTCTGTATAGAATATTGTCACTGTCGGGGGGGAGGGGACTTTTTATTTAAAACATTTTAAAATTGGATTGGCTATATATTCGTTGCTTTTGTCTTGTATGATGAAGTTTATTTATTTGGTTTCTGCCTGACAGTAACTATATCTATATCTTTCTTCTATTGTTTTCTGTTTTGTGTAGAATATGATAAATGTACTCAGGCCGAGATATTGCGGAACTCGCTATCGGTAGAATTCTACAATTTTATTTATTAGCTTTGCTCGCTTTTAAATACAGCTAAAAAGTACATACAGTAATCCGATATTCATAAATTATTCTGAAGGCATTTTCTCTACTGTCCTCTGTCAGATGTAACATTACAGATCAACTGTTTAACCTAGGGACGTCCCCATCACGTTTTTTTGCTCCCGATCCGATTTTGAGCATCTGCCGATACTGATTTTTCCCGATCCGATATTTATATTTTATAGAACACATTAATGCCATATCACAATAGTATAATATCCAAATCACAGACAATTCCCAGTGTAATATCATGATATGGATATCATATTGATACTAGGGGTGTCCCGATCACGTTTTTTGGCTCCCGATCCGATTCCGGTCATTTGAAAATGACGTGATCGGCCACGATTTCCAATCACCCGATCCGATTGGGACAACCCTAGTTTAACCCATTAAGACCGATTTTCTAAACGCCTTCTAAAAATCCTAATCCTAAAACACAACCTTGTATTTTTTAAAACGATTTAAAATAGTGAAAATAGCCGATCTACCTACAGCTTGTAGATCTGCTATTTTCAATACTTTTGTGCAACACTCTTGTATGACGAAGAAAGGCTTTAATTTATTTAAAAAAAAAAGAAAACCGGTGTCTACTGTCTGGTACACATTTGAAACTCAGAGAGACAAGGTTTCTGCCGGACAGTGGTACAGTATAGGCTTTCCAGGTCGAAATGCGTTAAGATGATCTCAGATCACAACAGACACTGTTCCCAGGGCACCCTCTCCTCAAAACGCACGTGTGCACACACACACACACACACACACACACACACACACACACACACACACACACACACACACACACCATGCCACCCCTTACCCCAACATTCTTCAGCAGCTGATTGAAAGGATCAGTTGATACAGTTATTTTCTTTCTCAAACCTTGTTAGATGATACAGTAGTATAGAGAGACAGTAGCAGGGCAGACAGAAGGGAGACATGCCAGACGTCATGGGAGTCACGTTCTATCACTGGTCCTCGCGACTCACAAGGAGCATGTGGTCCCTGCGTGTAGCCACCAGACAGCCCCGTTGGAAGGCTTGAAACGCTTTCTCTTTCTGTCTGTCTGTCTGTCTGTCTGTCTGTCTGTCTGTCTGTCTGTCTGTCTGTCTGTCTGTCTGTCTGTCTGTCTGTCTGTCTGTCTGTCTGTCTGTCTGTCTGTCTGTCTGTCTGTCTGTCTCTCTCTCTCTCTCTCTCTCTCTCTCTCTCTCTCTCTCTCTGTCTTGAAAACTCTTGAAAGTTTTCTTGAAAGCAAGAGAAGACCAGATAAGGTGCAGGGTCTGGGGTGGGTTGATCCCTTGTTGATGGCACAGGGGTTGATGGCACTGGGGTGGGTTGATCCCTTGTTGATGGCACAGGGGTTAATGGCACTGGGGTGGGTTGATCCCTTGTTGATGGCACAGGGGTTAATGGCACTGGGGTGGGTTGATCCCTTGTTGAGGCACAGGGGTTAATGGCACTGGGGTGGGTTGATCCCTTGTTGAGGCACAGGGGTTAATGGCACTGGGGTGGGTTGATCCCTTGTTGATGGCACAGGGGTTAATGGCACTGGGGTGGGTTGATCCCTTGTTGATGGCACAGGGGTTAATGGCACTGGGGTGGGTTGATCCCTTGTTGATGGCACAGGGGTTAATGGCACTGGGGTGGGTTGATCCCTTGTTGATGGCACAGGGGTTAATGGCACTGGGGTGGGTTGATCCCTTGTTGAGGCACAGGGGTTAATGGCACTGGGGTGGGTTGATCCCTTGTTGAGGCACAGGGGTTAATGGCACTGGGGTGGGTTGATCCCTTGTTGAGGCACAGGGGTGGGTTGATCCCTTGTTGAGGCACAGGGGTTAATGGCACTGGGGTGGGTTGATCCCTTGTTGAGGCACAGGGGTTAATGGCACTGGGGTGGGTTGATCCCTTGTTGATGGCACAGGGGTTAATGGCACTGGGGTGGGTTGATCCCTTGTTGAGGCACAGGGGTTAATGGCACTGGGGTGGGTTGATCCCTTGTTTATGGCACAGGGGTTAATGGCACTGGGGTCGGTTGATCCCGTGTTGAGGCACAGGGGTTAATGGCACTGGGGTGGGTTGATCCCTTGTTGAGGCACAGGGGTTAATGGCACTGGGGTGGGTTGATCCCTTGTTGAGGCACAGGGGTTAATGGCAGCTCGCATCAAAGTACAGTCACTATTGATGGCACCTTACAAATAAAAGAAAGAAAGAAAGAAAAAAGTTTGCATCTGTGATTTTAAATGGTTAGGTTTGTGGCTTTGGAAAAAAGGTTTTAATAAAGCTTTGAAATCTAAAATCTCTTTCTTTCTTTCTTTCTTTCCAGGTGTTGTGTGTCTGGCCTGCTCAGCCTTGGGCTCCCCATCCTCTGGTGAGTACATTTACGTCAATTACAATATTTAAGTATTAGTAGTAACTTTTACGTTTATTTATTTATTTGTTTGTTTAATTACTTTTTATTCTACTAAAATTATTTGACATGCAGCTTTGGATACTGATTATTTTATTCTGATCTCCCAGCTCTGATCTATACAAGCTCAGCTATTTTTTGACAAGGTTTGACAACATGTGGAACGAGTAGGTGTATTGTGATAATGCCATAGCCTATCATCTGTGATGCTGCATACACATTTTTATATTGATTTTATAATAATATGTTCTCCATAAGCCCTTGGGGCTTTATATATATTATTTTATTTAGCCTACTTCAGTTTTCAACTATTTTCTGTGTAATAAATAACCACTGCAACCCCAGCTTCACAGGGGGAGCATTAGCCAAAGATAGCTATTTTGTGTGATTTTGGTGTAGACGGGAAAAGATCTCAAAAGTACAGTTGTCACTCAAATCCAGTCCAGTTCTTTAAGACTGGAGGTTTAAAGGGATATTTCACTTAAAAAAACCTTTTGGTCATATTATTGTCTACTCAGGCTTATGTGAACACCCCAGACAGTTTTTAAGTTGCTTGATTCAGTATTTAGATATTTGATATTCATTTTAGCTGCCCCGCCCTTTCATATACAAACCCATTATAACTTCAAACTCCATTTTAACCATGATAGCTTCATCGAAAACACCCAATGTTTTTTTCTGGTGACTGATATTGTCCTATTGTCCAATGACGAGAGGGGGCCGTGTTTTTTCATTTATTTGTAATAATTATTTTTGATGTTTTAGTCTCCTCCGGCTGTTTGGGGTGCTCACATAAGCCTGTGTATAGACGATAAAATTACCAAATTAAACTAAAAAGCTGCGTCCCGTTCCGTCTCAGTGCCGTACCCTATCAGCTGTTCCACCCGTGGAGCTGACCTGACGGCGGACGGCCAGGTGGTTCTGTGTCCGTCGGACTGTGGACTGTCCCGTCTGTCTGTGTTTGGAACCGGAACCTACGCCTCCGTGTCCAGCATCTGTGGCGCTGCTCTGCACCGGTAAGCCTGTATTATAGAGCCTACATACAGTATGTACCTCCCACTATCTCTGTAGTGGTAAACCCGTATTATAGAACCTATAGTATAGAGCGTCGCAGTCCCGCCCCCTACCAGGGCCCAGGAAATGATTCCCCGTTCATTTTCCTCATCGAAATTTCAAAAAGTATTTATTTAAAGACCTTTTAAGCCTCATACAAAGCCAACTCGAGTTGTGAGAAATCATGACAACAAAGTGAACACAATTTTTCGGACAGAACAAATAATTAGAAAGAAGAAGAAATATATATAGGCCTATGGCTAATGTAGATCTGCTATTTCTCAGGTGCGTTTCACAAACAAATAGAGGGTTTTACCACTTAAGTTATTGTGGGGGAAAGATTGTGGAGAAAGCTTTCGCTGAAAATAGCCAACCGATAAGCTCAGTGCCAATCTGCTATTTTCGGCGAAAGCTTTCTCCACAATAACAGAAAGCAGAAAAAGAGACCTGCAGGTACTCCGCTCAACCATATGTGTGAGGTGTTGAAGGCACATACATACTCGACTGAGATGTCACTTACCCCTCTTGCTGTCCAGGGGGCTGCTGGGGTCTGGGCCGGGGATGGTCAGAGTCCACAAACTGCAAGGCCGGTCAAACTACCTGAGCTCCTACACACACGGCTTCCAGTCCCAGGCTCTGTC
>NC_136799.1:14707793-14780293 GCF_951216825.1 Electrona antarctica | reverse complement strand
GACCCTAAATATTTGGGTGACCCATTTTTTTGTTTTATCATGCTTTTGGAAATATTTAACATACATTTTAATCTGTTTAATTTACTTTAAGTCTACAGAATTAGAAATGTAAAATAATTATGTTGATCAACGTGTGCCTGTTAATCTCTCCTATTATACAAACATCAATACAGCATGGAATTGGATAACAAAATATTGTCTTGAGTCTGAGAGGCTAAATGTCATCAAATGGTGGTCATGGCTCAAATACCGAATAAATGATGGGCCTTGATATGAAAAGGGTTGAAAACAACGGATGTAAATCAAAGGGCCTGTGATCAGGATGAAACATTGCCCAAAGTTGGAGTCATATGTCATATGATATGTGATAGACATTTAACGTCATATGCTGTAGATGACTGATGATGTCACAGCAGACTGCTCACATTAATTCCAACAAGATCCACATTGGAGTCATGCCATTCCCATGTGGATCACAAGATCCATCTGATCCCACTTGTTCTTTGGTCAGTCATCTTTTAACACCGCTCCTGAATGAAACTTTTTCGGTTGAAAAAGAAAAGCACAATCGCAGCCACTTGCCGCCGGGCTTGTTTTTGTAAATATATTTTTGCTAACTGAGTAGAGCATGCCTTAAATTATTAAAGCCCATTTTTCTCAATAGGAGAGCTAGGCGTCAGTGAGTTTTTAGATTTGACTTCTCTATTCAGAATATTTATTTTTTCTTTAGAGCTAAATAAAAGCAAGAAAATATGAGTCAAAATTAGCGACAGTTGACAGAAGGTGTCTGTGAAATGTTGTTTACAGTCAGCAGAGTCACATACTGCCAGTATGAGTATAGTCTACATCAACTTGTCAGTATTTCCAGCAGAGTCTGGGTTGTATTATTTCCTACTTAATGAACCAGACAGTAGGCATTAAGCTGAAACACGAGAAGCACAGGAGAGAAGCTTCTGGTATAGGATTCTAACATAACACATTAACACTAATACTTTGCACTGTAAATGTACTGAAACACACGCACGCACGCACATGCGCACGCATGCACAGTCACAGTATAGGCTACCACTGAAGGGTTTATGCTCTCTCTCTCTCTCTCACTCTCACTCTCACTCTTGCTCTCTTTATCAATTTCATTTCAATTCAAAGGAGCTTTATTGGCATGAGAAAACGTTTACATTGCCCAAGCAGAAATTGAACAAAACAAACAAAGCAATGTATGTACAATTAAATATAAAATATAAATGGGGATATACAAAACTACAAAAATGTTGCATTTCCTCTCTCTGCAGGTTTCTGTACCTTTAACCCTTTAGTCCGGCAGCCAGGGGTGTGGAGTAGGACATTTGGTATATAGTCTTTTTTTATTTTATATTACATGTCAAACTAGGGGGTTTTCATGATTCTGAATCCATGATTCTGGCCAGTCATGTGATGACGGTCAAATGTGATGACGGCCAAATGTGATGAGGTGAGCACATTTTGGGCACATTTGGGCAAGTGACTTTGGCCGTTTTTAGCCCAAGGAGTGTTTTTTTGTGCAAAATGACTGCTTGGAATGCATTCAGAATCATGAATATATGAATTATATAGGATGTTAATGGTATGGTTACATATAAACCCCTATAAAAAGAAATTGCTCAATATCGACAGCCGGTCAGCACGTGGATTCATGAATGTATGTATATAGACACTATTTTAGGCCAATAAAATAGAATATATGCCAAATTTCCTACTGCTGTCTACGTTTATAAACGTAGCTATAGGCTATCAGTACCTACTGGTGCTATCTACGCGTATGTTCGTAGACAACCGTATACTCCATATATGAAAGCAGCGACTGTCAATTTACCTTTCAGCATTGCTCCGGTTAGTATGGAGAGCCTCCGTCCCCACCAGCTATGGGATTTTTAAATCCAGCTCCATTGTTCCTCCATTATAACAGGATTTTCAAAGCGCTGTATCTCAAAAGGTTCGAGCGCTGTCCATGGTGCGCCGTCGCGCATCCGACGATCGTAAATCATTTGTGAGTTTGTATCACATCGCTGAGCACATGTAACTGGTTGTAATGATAGCTAAGGGGTCTGAGCTAATACGACGGATCACTGTGCTCATAACAAAAGCCTCCACCTCCGTGAATAACCCGGAAAGGAAACAAGGATTGTAGAGTTAGAGCGGCCGGGTCGTGTGGCGTTCCTTAGGTGTGCTTATGCTGCCACCTAGCGGCAGCAATAAAGTTAAACAAAAGAAGCCTGTCGGCTGCCGGACTACTTGATGTTGTTTTAACCCAGCACCTTTTTTACCTCTTGTATGAAAAAGAGTTCTCATAAACACTGAAACACTAACTAAACCACCGTAATGTGTTATACTGTTTTGTGTGTCCATACCCGCCAGTTGTTGTGTAAAAGAGAGTTTTCATGACCGATACTGTTACCAGGTCCATTTGGTTTAATTTGTACACCCTCAGAGTTAACTTAGCATTGAGTATTGTACTGTGTATAGGTAGTTGTGTTGTTGTGGATTGGACAGTACGTGTTCTTTGTCTCTTCTGACCAGGCGGTGTGCAAGGACAATGGCTTCTTCAGCTACCCCATACCGAGCTGGTTCAGCACCACCAAACATGTGAAGCCTCTGGCCCAGAGACTGTGCTCCGTGGACAGCCTGCTCTGCAGTAAGTACACTGCATGCATCCAACAGTGGTGGAAAAGTGTTTTTTTTTTTGCTTTAAGTAAAGGTATCAATTCTGCAATGAGAAATAGTACTAGTCTCCGAAGTACTCCGAAGTGAAAGTCCGGAATTAAAAATTGAACTGAGTAAAAAGTACTATAAAGGTATTTTCATCATAATATGTACAAAAGTAAAAGTACTCATTATGCAGAATGTCCCATTTCACTAGTTTTCGAATTCATAAAAGTCTTTTGAAAGTAGCAGATCTACAAGCTCACAATGTGTCGCATTGTGAGCTTGAGCAAATGTACTTACACCACTGCATGCATTACACATCACACTACTGTCCATGACTAGTTATTACATCTCCACTTAAATACAATGAATGCTTGCCTTTGAAGACGATTTGATTGGCATCTGTCCGTGACGTCACTCAACTGAGTTTCATACACTACGTAACTACGTCCACTATTTTGGAGGACAAAATCCATACTTCCCATCCATGCTTTAGAGCAGATGCCAAAAGCCACCTTGAGTTTCATGGATAAGCTGATGAACCACTCCAAAAGTCATGCTTTTGGTGGAGTGCAACTTTAATAAGTGTCCCTCTTTCAGGTAAGACCTGTTATAACTCAGTGAACCTCGGCTTCCTGATCGACGGCTCATCCAGCGTGGGAGAGGGAAACTTCCGCCTCGTTCTGGAGTTCCTGGCCGCAGTCGCTCGCAACTTTGACATATCAGACGTTGGCGCACGCATAGGTCAGACATCGCATAACAGAACACACATGCCACACAGCATATCGTTTACATTCATCTGCTGGGATGGAAGCTGAGAAAACTAACAAAAACGTTTATCTTGTGGGTGCGTACGTGTGTGCTCGTGCAGGTGCGGTGCAGTTCACCTACGACCAGAGGCTGGAGTTTGGTCTCTATGACTACCCAGCTAAGGAAGCAGCCATCAATGCAGTCAGAAGGATCCCCTATATGAGTGGAGGAACTGCCACTGGTGAAGCAATCACCTACACCGCCGAAAACCTCTTCAGGTATACGACTTTACTAGCCTGGTAAACCATCCCGGTCACATGAATTCACATAATCACATAGTCTTCTGCAGACCGGTCTGGCCCTAAGCGCTGAGTGGACGTTTTGCAGAAACCAAAAAGTGGAAGAGTCCATTACAGCCAGGGCCCCCCTGAGCGCAGACGGTGACCGTCTCTATTGGTTTCTGCTTGGTACCAGACCGGCCTGCAGAAGACACATGATAATATCAATTCACGCGACCGGGGTGGTTTACCAGGCTAGGACTTTACCATCATAGAAAATGCACGAAACACTTCTATACAAAGGAAAATGAAAATATTGTAGCGTTAACAGTACTGTTAACACTACAATCCGAGACTTATTTTTCATCCAATCTGTATGGTAGAGTATGCCAATACTCCATAGATGTGGGTTTCAAGTGATATGTCGTCCAATGCTGGCCATTATATAGAATGCTGTTTAAGAGGCGTTGGTGTCGATCATTTTTCTGGACCAGAAGCTTCCCACTTGTTTCTGACTTTTTTATATCCCACAATGTTGTAACTCATTTTTCACCCGGTGCCAATTGCCGCCCTATGCTGTAATCCTGGGCGCTACTCTCCCTCTGCTAACCTGGGGAGAGCCTCGAACTGAGCCCATATGCTTCCTTTGATGCATGAGGAGTGAGCAGGCCACTTCTTATCACCTGACAGGTGGGGAGTTTCCCTGGTAGGACGTACGTGGAAGGAACGTGTTATTCCAAGCAGTTCCTTTCCCCTCCATCAGGCGCCCAGGCTGACATGGGGGAAGCAGTATCGAGACCAGGATTACTGCATGCTATTTGTGAGGGTGAGGGTGACTTATCTCATCTGTGGTGTTATCTCTCCAGGAGAATGGGGCCTGGGAGGAACTTCCTCATCCTGGTGACAGACGGCCAATCATACGATGATGTTCGAGGACCCGCCCTCGCTGCTCAGAAACAAGGTCTGACTATTTCTCTCGCTCTCCTTCCACTGTTGCTTATCGTCTCTGTCGCTGTTGTATGATCAAGTTCATTTTTATTTACACATTTTTAAAACACAAAGGTTTGGTGACGTTTCTGGCCCAACAGCAACGTTATAGACTGTGTGTAGATCTGAGGGTCAGATGTGAGGGTCAGTTTTTGCTCCTCTACCATGCAGATGTATGTTCATCTCTGTGAGAGTGCATTCACACGGGCAGATGCAAAGACTAAGAGTATCATTTGGAGCAGCTACATGCATCAGTGCGTCCGTAGTGATGTGTGTCAGAGGCGCGGCGGCCAGCAAAAAATGCGGAAGTAGATCGTTCTTCCGGGTGCTTAAGTTCAAAACGCCACTGAGCAACTTCCATCGAAATGAATAGTAGGGGGGCGGGGCAGTCCGCCCTCTGTCCTTTATAACTCTATGCTATGCACCTGGAGGGTGAGCAACACCATACAAGTGAATGGGTGGACATTAACAGTGCCCTCTATTATTTTTTTTAACTCTATGTATATAGGAGCTGACTGTGTCAGCGTATGGCAAATGTCTCAGGTAAAAAAAAGACTGGCAAAGTCACCCTTTAGAAAACACCCATGATACCCTTTATGTGCTTATGTTAGTAGGCTTCACGGCCGTTTTACTTTCTTCTGAACTTCCTCTGACTCCTATTTATTTTTTTCCTCTTTCTGGCAGGCATCACCATCTACACTGTGGGCGTGGCCTGGGCACCTCTCGAGGACCTCAAGGCGATGTCATCAGATCCCAAAGATAGCCACACGTTCTTCAGCAGAGAGTTCACGGGCCTCGCAGAGTTCGCCCAGCCCATAGTCCGGGGAATCTGCCGCGACTTCACAGAGGCCACCAATATATAGGCGCACAACACACACGCACGTACACGCACGCGCGCGCGCGCACACACACACACACACACACACACACACACACACACACACACAGCGTGGTTCCGCTGAACGGGAGCGATGTTTCAAAGCCAAATCATCTTCCACGGCAGAAGTCCCTCATCTACTGCTGCTATAGCCTGCTCTGTCACCCGTGAAGCAGAGGCAGTCAGTTTCTCCTACACAGTCACATTCTCAGTGTTGGCTCTATTTGTGTCAATTACTTTCAGAGCTAAATGAACACCGTGGATTACACTGTGTAGTAAGGCTAATTTGAATATTCAAAGCTTTGTTCGCTGGCACAAAATTCGAACATGAAAACAATCGGAAAAAAGCTTGTAGATCTGCTACCCTTCAAAGCTTGAGCTCCACGATTCATGAATCACCTGACTCCTTTATTCAATACGTGATTCTATCAGCGTGACCAATTTTTCATGGTGTCCAGTGGTGATGCACAGTAACAGCCCCCGGCCTTGCATTTTGTGCATCATGCAGTGAAAAGATGGACTTCTGCTGTGAAAAGCAATGCTACCACCTAGAGGGAGTGGAGGGTGAGAAATGTTTATTTTTTCATAAGCCAACATAAGCCAACATAAGCCAACATAAAACATGTACATCTCTGCATGCTTTTGTCATTCACCAGACCATTATATCAACCGGATGGGATTCCTGCAATACCGATCACTTGTTATGTGGAGATCTGCCGTTCACTATAATCAGTATAGTAACAAAAAACAGACTCTTTGTCTGCCTGTGTCCCGTCCTCTCTCTATGTTACACATTGTATTATATCACTATGTTTAACTCAACTCTTTCCACTTAGACTGTACATCATGTTACTTTGTAATTGGCTTGTGTCATATACAGGGATTGTTTTATTTTATTTTATTTTATTTTTTTATCTGGGTTAAGTTAGGGTTGTAGCTGACTGTACTGTTGTAAATATATGGGGAATGAAGTAGGACTGCACGTTTGCAATGTTGACTAATACAGTAATACTATTATATTTCACATAGCTGATTGTCTCAGAATTTCAGATCTACAAGTCAACTTGCATCTCAGTAGTAGTCTAAAGTAGTCTTTAGCTTCATTCAAAGTACCTGTAACTCAAACTTGCTTGATCATAAAACAACATAGCAAAACTCCTCAGTGTTCGTTTAATGCTGAGATGAAAGTAACTCCAAGTTAAACTTACACAGGGTTTTGCTGCTAGTTACGCCTAGAGGAGGATTTAGATGTTTCAACCGTTTCAAATGCACCACTTCCACCTTATATACTTAATTAACCAGAGTCCCCCAGGTGTTTGTACGGAGCCCTCTCGTCTTTCCCCTCCACACCAAATCTCTATGCTGAACATGGTATAAAATCTATACAAGCTCACAACTAAGTCTGATGATATCGAAATTCGATGAGTGGGCTAAAACTGAAACTATTTGGAGATTTAAAATTATCGGCATCAAAGAATGAATGCAAAGTATTTAGGGCAGCCCTTCATATATTAAATAATAGGTTTGGCGACCAGTGAATCATGATTGGCTAAAACCACACACTGTATTTTTAGCTTCAGCGCCGTTGGATTTCTTTAATTTATTATTATTAATGTATTATTATTGTTGTACTGTATTGCATGTTTACGAGCTGCGCCTGATCCCGGTGAGAGCCGCTAGCTATGCGTCAAACGACCCGCTTCCAGCGAGTCCACAGCACTCCGGCGAAGCAAAGCGAAATATGCTGTTTTACAAACAATACGCGAGTCGGTGAGTTTGTTTCATTTTTGATCTCTGTACAATACATGAAACTATCTGTTTGGTATGTCTAGCATATTTACAAATGGCTAGTCGCAGTCATCATCAGACCGTAGATGGGACAGATGGGATGGGAGCTAGGATGCACAATGTAGGGGGGGCACAATGGCAGTTTGAAACGGGCTGAAGAACCCTAAATCCACCCCTAGTTACGTCTTCCGCTAACGATGTCATCGTTGCTGTCGGGCAGAAACCTCAAAAGTATCAAAAGTATAGGAGATCCGCAGGCTCGCGGTGTGTTTTGAGCTTTTTTTGTAACAGTTTTTCATCACATAATGAGGTTTCCACCCAACAGAGATGTTATAGATTTATGTGATTTTCTGTGCATATTCAGGCACCCAAGATGAAATAGCCTACCGTACTTATTCTGATGACCCCATTACCTTTCCGCTAACGCCACCATTAGGCCAAACTAGCAAATTAGCAAACAGGGCCTTGTGGGCCTTGTCATACAGTAGGTCTACAGGTACTCTGCTTAAATTGTATTCCTTCTTTGGTAATTGATTGAGAGCAGACCAGAGGTACTCAGACAGCAGCAGTCAGCAGATAACTGATGTTTAACTTGAACGTTCGCTGTAACCTCAGTTTTACCGTTAAAGCTGAATTACACTTTGATAGTGGTTACCTTCCCATGATAGTTACTCCAAATATTGGGGAGATATCTTCAATAAAAATAAATCATGATACAAATGTTCTCCCCATTGACTTAGATTGCACATTGAAACAGATCTCAAAGTCACAAAATCACACGCACGCACGCACGCACATACGCACGCACGCACGCACACACACAATGGCAACTTCTTGTTGCTTTGACTATTTGAAGATCTGTAAATCCAGTCAGGATCGTCTTCCTAATTAAAAAATAAATCACCTCATAGTTGAAAAATGCAGTGTCAGATTTTGTAATGTTATACTAAAATAAAAGCCTGGGTACAGAGGCTATACTTTATCAGAAGCTGCTGTTTGTGATTTGTGTTCTAAAAGAATGACTTTGAGGCCCTTTTCACCACGCAATGTAAGTCAAAGGGGAGAATGTTTTGAATTAGATTTTTGATTTATACATTTTCTTTATCTACCTACTGAAGAAATCTTACCAATACTGTATGTTACATTCATGGCAAGGTAACTATACAACCCAACCCTCTAAGTGTAAATAATCTTTGTTTGGTGGGCAGTGCCTCGCTCACACACCATTGACTGGACTGGTCAGTGCATTACGTTTCGTTTGTTGGAAACAAATTAACTACTAATTATCAATTGAACCATCAAGAATAGCTACAATAGTTTGGGGATGTGTGCATTAACTGCATTTGTAATTAAACAGTTTTATTTCTTTTTTCTGTGTGTATGTTTCATATGCCAGCTCCTACATCTCTGGTTGATTATAATACACTCTCTGCATTTGACTCCTGATGTTTTATAGAAAACAATGTGTTACAGCTGTCAACTCCTCATTAACCTAGTTATTGATTTATGTAATACTAAGCAGGTTATAATTAAATAATTGCTACATTTCCCAATATAATATTAAGGAATGTTACTGTTATCAGTTGTAACAACAACAACAACAACAACAACAACAACAACAACGTAGTTAGACTTCTAAATTAACACTATTAACCACTTTAAACCAACTTATCCACTCCCCCAACCCCCTCTACACCAAATAATACCAAAATAATAAGCCTATACAAGCTCCCAACCGCAGCTTGAGCTTATTGCGGGCTTATCTGACATTTTCACTGAATGTTTGGCCCAGAATAGGGACACTGGGGTTCATGTGGTTATAATTGCTCCTGCTGGCTGTTTTTCACAGGATACATTGATTCCCCTCTGCTTCAAAACCAGCCAACATGCTGATTGTTGTGTCCCTGTGTTGATCTACCATCTGACGTTTCCTATGTTCAATGATGATTCTGTAATTCTGTATTTATTACTTGTTTCTTTTGTTTTGTCTTTCAATAAAGAATAGTTATTTTTACACCACTTACAGGACTCTGTCTTGCTACAATTTCGGGACATTATGTATTTTTATTTTTGACAAATCAAAATGTTATTTTAAACAATCTGTATGGTAGAGCAGTGGTTCTCGAAGTGGGGTCCGGGCGTCCGGCTACCTCCAGGGGTCCATGAGGGAGTTCCAGGGGGTCCCCAGCTAAATAATAGCTAGTTAGGAACCACATGGAACCTTATGGGTCTGTAACTCAGAGAGTGTATACAAATGGAACCAAATGAACCATTAGGGTCTATTCGTATTAACACTGCTGATTTTAAATAAATTGAGGTCCCAGAGATACTAGCCTCGGAGACAGCAGGGATATTTTATTATTTTTTAGATAGAAATGCCATTCAGTTGGGGTCCGTATAGCCTTATGCATGTCAAACCGGTGGTCCTTGAAATGATCCCTGCTAGAGCCGTCAAAATGTCTCTCGTATGGGGGTCCCTGGCATATCTTTTCAAATGGGGGTCTGTGGGCTAATAAATGTCACTTTGGGGGTCCTTGACATGAAAGATGTTCGAGAACCACTGTGGTCGAGTATACAGTGTGTTAATTCAATATTACTAGTAGCATGTCTGCAGTGCTTGGAGGTGGTCTACCTCTACCTAGTCTGCCATTGAGAAACTTCGACCCTGGTGTTGGGTGTGACACCTACAGCACTTGTTGACAGTGTCAGTAAAGTTGTATGAAGCAAACAGCGCCTCCTACAGGTGGTTCTGGTTCATGTTCAGGACAGAGACCCCCTTTCCACCGGTTGATTCCCACAGTTCAGTTCTTTTTGGTTCTTAGTCCATGAGCCAGAGCTCCAAAATTGGTGGGAAAAAGCTAGACCTATATTAAATTGCTTATAGGATCAATACAAGTAAATTAATACATGATAACCCATCCACAGTAGTAGCTTTTTAATCTTTTCTATTATTTTGCATACAGGGACAGGGGTGGATTAGGGACCCGGGCCAACGGAGCCAGTGTCCCGGCAGGGCCTATGACCTCCAGGGGCCCCAGCCGACCCGAGTACAAGGCAACTGATAATGACTTGTTTCAGGAATAGTGTCCCAACAATTTAAGGAAAAATCACACCCGTGTGAACTGAGCAGCGCAGGCTGCTCAACAACAGTGACAGTGATGCTGCTGCTCAGTGTGAATTGCCATTTAGGCTGTTCAACAGTGTGTGACCCGAATACGACTCGCCGACTCCAATCAGCTGCAGGTGTCAATGAGTCGTAGGCCTACCCCAAACAGACAGACAGACAGACACGCCCAGTCATTGGAGCTGTTAGGCACAGCTCAAAAACTACCCGTCCTCAGTTGTTACTCGAGGCCAACATTCCTTGCCACCTCACACCCCTTTTCGCCAATGAGACCCAGCCACTCCACATTTCTCTCACCCGTCCCTCGTTAGCCTTTCTTGTTAGCCTTTCTTGTAATCACACACATTCTATCTTCACCCCCCTTAAATTAAATGTATGATCCCCCTGTTTCACTTCACCTCAGGCATTATTACTGTTTTCACTTCATTAACGTGAGCCTCCACTCACAGACGGTCATGTCTGCTACTTGCTCTAGCTTGTTTTGTTAGGGCCTATAGCCCCTCAAAAAGTTACACAGTGCATCTTTAAGTAGAGCAGGGAGATTATTATAATGTGATTAAAGCTGCGGTTTTGACCTCACACTCAGTCTCTCATGAGTACAGGGGTTTACACTGTTTACACACTCAGTCTCTCATGAGTACAGGGGTTTACACTGTTTACACATTCAGTCTCTCATGAGTACAGGGGTTTACACTGTTTACACACTCAGTCTCTCATGAGTACAGGGGTTTACACTGTTTACACATTCAGGGCCCTATTATGCGTGTCTTAAGTACCAGGTCTTATGACTTAACTTAAGACCTGGAGGCGTGGTCAATGCTGTTTGGCCACTCAGAATAGCCAAATGGCATTGATCACGCCTCCAGGTCTTAAGTTAAGTAATAAGACCTGGTACTTAAGACATGCATAATAGGGCCCTCAGTCTCTCATGAGTACAGGGGTTTACACTGTTTACACATTCAGTCTCTCATGAGTACAGGGGTTTACACTGTTTACACATTCAGTCTCTCATGAGTACAGGGGTTTACACTGTTTACACATTCAGTCTCTCATGAGTACAGGGGTTTACACTGTTTACACATTCAGTCTCTCATGAGTACAGGGGTTTACACTGTTTACACATTCAGTCTCTCATGAGTACAGGGGTTTACACTGTTTACACATTCAGTCTCTCATGAGTACAGGGGTTTACACTGTTTACACATTCAGTCTCTCATGAGTACAGGGGTTTACACTGTTTACACATTCAGTCTCTCATGAGTACAGGGGTTTACACTGTTTACACATTCAGTCTCTCATGAGTACAGGGGTTTACACTGTTTACACATTCAGTCTCTCATGAGTACAGGGTTTACACTGTTTACACATTCCTAATCCTCTTGAGCACACATACATTCAAGTAGTATATTGTCTATAAAATGCCATACTAGAGATTTTTATTATTTTTTATTTTCCATTCTTCCCAAAAGAAAACAAACCCTGTACTCATCCCTTGTCTGCCTTGGTCTTAATTCATCTTCTAAAACCTCCCGAGGATTTATTTTTTTCCCCCGAGATTGATAACATTCTATCCTACATTGATTTCATATTCTATCAATAGAGTGGAAGTCAGACCACTGGATTTGTTCAGTCAGACATCAGATGGAGTGATAGCACACTCTACTGGCCACAATGCAGAGGCTCCTGAATCTCTTCCCTCTACTCACTGAGACTGTCAGGAATTGAGTTGGACCCTGTAAAAACGTTTTGTTATTACTTTATTTTATTTTATTTTATGCAAGTTTTAGGGTTTGGGCCGCTACCCTATCTATACTGCCCCAATCCCCTCAGGTAAAGCTGAAGTGACCAGCCAGCAAAATGATTGTTAATTTTTTCCAAGAGCCAAAAACACACACAAATGTATAAAGTATAGCGTACAAGCAGAGAAATGTTGATGAGATTTGTTCTGCAAAACATTCTACCGTAATATAGGCTATACTACAGAGAGGAAAAAATACAGTTATTAGTTAGTTAGGTCAGCGTCTTCTTGGTAGAGTAGTTTAGAGTAGTTTATCTTTTAGCTACAGTTTTGAAAATGTGCAGATAACTAAACAAATAATTATTTATTGTGTTTAGCATATATTTCTCACACGTCATGCAATGCAGCTTTCAATGGCAAAAAAAAAGTAATTGAGGTCAAACCCCACATATGGTGCTCGGCTGTGTGTCGTTAACCAGGACTGTGAGGAACTGGGTTACTTGGTCAGTTCTGGTGGCTTGGCTTCCAGTTCTCTACGCTGATCAGACTTCCTTGAAGGTTTTATTCTGGACTTGTGAAGATGTTCAGCCTTCTGATCACTGTCATCTTGAAAACTACCTTGCAATTTTTCCCCCCTTTCTTGGAATCCAAGAAAGGTTTATTCACAACTGAAACACAGATAACACCTTCTAGCGTTTTCCACTAACACGAGGTGCATTCTTCATCATGGGCTTCGCAATCTTGGCATGGGCCTTAGCACTGAAGTCAAAGGGTTTCTTGTTTCCCTCTTTTGACTTCTTGGCATCCTTATTGGCGGCCCTGATGGCAGCACGGACCTCAGGATTCTGGTTCCTCTTAGTCATGATTTCGGCCAGGGAGAGCGAAGTGATGGCCCTTGTGGCAGGCTTCACTCCGCGGTGTGAGCGCTTCTTTGACACCTCTTCAGACAGGCCCTTCTTGTGCTTGCGTCTGTACAAGACAGTCCAATCGATCTCTCTTGGGTTCCTCTTGGCCAGGAAAGCGGCCTCACACTTGGTATCCGAGAACTGGAACACCTTCCCGTCTGTCCTGACGTATCGTTGGCCATGCCCCGGGTATATTTTAAACCCACTGAAACTACACAACTCAATCTTCATAATTGTTACTAGAAGCAGACAGTCCTCACCTTTCAAATACTTATTTTCAACAGGCTTATACTGCGTGTACAGTCAACTTATAAGCTGAGCTGTATTAGAAATATATGACGTCATTCTTGCCAAAATATGGAGCTCCACATGGTACTGCTACTTGAAGATGAAATGTATGATGACCTGAAGCAGGGTGAGGAAGATGATGACTATGTAGTCATGGTGATGGAGGAAGGAGCCTCCCACCGGCAAAACCTCCTTTGCCGTACAACTGCTCAGCATGCCGATACTCCTGTTGATGTCCTCCTGTGTTTGTTTTATAGATTCAATGGTACGTTGAATTTCACTGAGGTCAGTTCTTTTTCTCCTCAACCGGATGTTGTGTTTGCCTTCGTGTTGTTCACTGCCAGAGGAGTCTTGGCTGTCGAGCTCAGGCGAGGAGCAGCCTCTTTCTGTACTCTTAGGTTTGGCACTCTGCTTGTGTTTTCTCTTTGGTGCCGTTACCTGACACTTGAAATTGTCCCTCTGAGGCCCCTGGTTACTGACACTCATAACACTGCCAGAACGTACCATAGGTGTGCGGTGTCTGACCTGAGTCTGAATCCAGCCATCTTTCTCAAACTGAATCACATCATTGAGAGGATCCCATGGTCGCATGTCAGCATATCGATAATGCCACCTCCTGGTAATGGGGTCCTGTTTAAAAAGTACAGGGCTCCATTCCTCTGCCTTGATGTTCCTCTGAGCCTCCTCTAGCATGTACTTCTTGTTGGTGGCTTCCACCTGGTCCTTGCTGTTGATGGCCCGCGTCACGTGCTGCCACAACTTTTCAGATTCAACCTCAGACTGCTCCTCAGGGGGGACAGTACTGCGGGTCAGTCTGCTCTGCTTCAGCTCTGGGGTGGGGTTGAAGAACAAGTCCCGCATGCCTGTCTTCTTATCATTGATGAAGATTTCACTGTCCCAGTGTCCTTCCAGCGTAGCCAGTACCTCTTTTCCCAGTTTGATCTTCCCAGCGAACTGATTTACACTGTCATTGCTGCCCAACAACGGTTTCAGTTTGAACTCGAGCTGAGCACTGTAGCCAGTCTTCTCACAGGTGATGGTGACTAGGCCACCCAGCTCCAGGGTCAACGTGCCATAGAGGATGCCTTTACAGTGGACGTAGGGCATGTTCATAACATAGTCCTCTCCTTGGTTGAGAAAGGTGAGACGAGACTCCCCCTCCATCATGACTGAGACCGAGTTTCCATAGAACTTGGATTTGACCAGAGTGCTGCCACTCAGACAGAAGCCATCTTTCCTATTGCTGGCATAGAAGGCAGACACTGGAGGATGATGGGAGACCTGCTCTGCGATGTAGAACGTCTTGCTGTTGGTCTTCTGATGAAGCCACATGCAACGGTACATCTCTCCGATGATGGGGTTGTAAGGCTTCTTCACCCACTTTGGCTTTTTATAGAATCCAGAGATGTACCACTTCACCACCTTCTTCATGCGGTTATATGCGTTCTCCTCTACTGCTGCCTCGGACAGGAAGTCAGCGTGGTGGTAGAGATCAGCAAGCTTATCCAGGAAGGACCTTGGCTCCAGGATGAAGGTAGGCAGCAACACCTTTGATAGGTCCATCCCTAGTCGCACCTGCTTCAGCAGGGTCCCAGCCAGAGTCCAGATCAGAGACTTGTACTCCTCTGACACTGGCTCTGTCTGGGACTCCTCTCCCAATTCTTTGTGCCACTGCACTAGGTACGACGTTTCCGTCAGGGCCTTCTCATTGGGGTCAAGGTCAATGTGCAAGTCATCCTGGCCCTCCGACGTGTCGCTGTCGCTCTCCTCCAAGCCCCCGGGATCTGAGTCATCGTGGTCCTGCTCACCCTCATGGTCCGACTTCTCCGAGTACAGGTCGGGTTCCTTGAACCGGTCGCTGTCATTGAACTGGATGCCCTGCACATTGTGGGCTCGGAGGAAGCTGTTGAAGTTGGAGTGCTCTCCGCTTACATGCTCCTTCCCCTCGTGGATCATGGTCTTCTTCAAGAGGCTGGAACACTTCAGGGCCAGCTCTAGACCATCCATCCAACAACGCCCATCAGACTCTGAGGTGGCACGGATGATGAGGTGGCTGCTGGGTAATGGCTTAGTGATGGAGCCCACCCCCTCGCCTTTGGGACCCTTGACAGCCCATATGGACTGCTCCATAGGGTGGAAGAGCGTGAAGCAGAAGCCGTCCTTCTTGGACGGCCTCTCCATGACCTTGCAGGCGTTCAGCAGCACAGTGCCCACCCACTGGCCGTTCTTGTGGGTCTTGTAGATGAGCAGAAGCCCTGGTTTCAGCACACACCATAGCTTGGTCCAGCCCTTCAGAGTGCTACGAATCTTTAGCCAGTCGGCCAAGACGTTGACGGAGGGATCGGTGATGGTACTGCGAAGTTCCTTGGCGGCCCTCTTCTTTTCCTCCCTGTAATTGTTCTTTTGCACCTTGAGGGATTCCTTCTTCCGGCGCTTTCCATTAGATGCCGATACGTCTTTGTCTGAGCCATTGTAGAGTTTTGTTTCAGACTTGCTCTTGGATATGGCATGTGAGCCCTCTTTTAGAGGCAATGGCAAGAGGTCCTCCTTCCCTCGGTCGAAACCGTGGCTGTAGCTGACCCTTGGGCTGATGGTGGAGGGGCTACTGAAGGGACACTCTTCCTTCTCCCTCTCTTGCTCTTTTGGCTCATCCTCCATGGGGTCAGAAGGACGGTGTCCTCACCAGACAAGATGTGCTCTGATCTATGCGTGCTGCAAGGTTTTTTCAGGTTCCACCATATTCGGGCAAGTCTATGACGTCAGTCATCTATGACGTGTCTATGACGTATCTTTCCATATTTGGGTTTTAACATGTGACAAAATAATGTGTCCAGCGGTTTGCAAGATTAGGCCCGGACACAAAAATAGGGGCACAAACCTCTCCCCCCTTGCCTTCACCTTGATAAAACAAATATTAGTACAGTGCCCGTCAGAGTATAAACTCTGACTTAGTTGTGTGTGAGTATTTGTTATATAGCCTATGGTTGCTTGATTGATTGATTGAAATATTTATTAACAGTTTGCAGAATTACAGTAGATTTCCAGCACAACTCAATACAAAGACTGTTAACTGTGAGTGGACGACCCAATAAAGCATTACACTTGTTTACACTAGGGTCCACCTTGTTCAATTCATAAAAACATTTAGAGACGTACATGTACATGTACAGACGTGCATTATTAGACGTTTCTGTTCTTCCTTTGAGCTTCTTTGTTAGTGGGTATAGGCCTACTGTTTGAATATTATGTCTGTCTTGTTATTGTCTTGTATTTATTGTTAGGCCTACTGGCAGAGCTGTGTTACATATTTCGCCTCTTCTCTTGGCCAGTTCACACTTGTAAAGAGACTTTAGTCTCAATGTGTTTTTTACTGGTTAAATAAAGGTTAAATAAAATAAAATTGTCGTGTTGGGCATAGTATAATTATGTGCTCTCATGCAATAACCACATAGGTGTTTTTAGTCATCCAGCTTTCAATACATTTATATGTTGAATTTGAAATGAGATTTTTTTTTTACCCTGCTATTGATCAATATTTGATCGTGAGTCAGTCTTTAGATAAGCCCTGTCTGTGTAGTCCATAATGCAGAATCTGCCAGCACCACTGCCCTAAACATGTAGGCCTAAACATGTTGTGCACCCACGGAAGTGGACTAAGAAATGGGAGGAGTTCCTCTCAACCTCAGATCAAATGCTTGGTTACGCTATGTCGTGCCCCCAACTAAATCTGAGGCTGGGAAAAAAAGCATCGCTTATTTCGGACCCTGGTCTTGGAATGACCTACAGACCAGACTCAAACTGGCTGCTGTGATTCCCCTAGTGAGCTTTAAAAGGATTGCCATGGGCACACTTCCCATGAATTGCTCCTGCTTTGACGTATAGCAAATGTCTGCTTGCTTTTTAGTCTACTAAGCAATGCTTAGTTTTTTATTTTTATTTATTAGTCCTTATTGGTCGCGTTACTAAACGTTCCTGTTCTCCCTTTGAGCTTCTTAGTAGTGGGTACTGTATTTATGAGCATTGTATGTCTGTCATGTTTTTTTGTTGTTGTGTATTGTTTTGTTACTGGCAGAGCTGTGTCACTTGTTTTGCCTCCTGTCTTGGCCAGTTCACACTTGTAAAAGAGACTTCAGTCTCAATGTGGTTTTTACTGGTTAAATAAAGGTTAAATAAAAATAAAAATACTACACAAGTGCCCCAGCAGAGGCAAAAACAAAGTGAAAAAATTAAAATAAATAATAATATGTCACTGGAAAACGTTTCTGATTCTGAACTGTCCACAGCCCTCCTATGAGACACAATTCTATCAGTCGAAATACATTGTGCTATTTTACCATGAACATTAGTGAAGATAGGTTGAAAAGTGGTGAAGTCGTCCTTTAACCCCTTGCCTTTATTCACTTAAAATCTTTTCAGGCTCCCTGGCAAGTGGCAAAAGCTTTTTCAGATAGGAAGGGGGGGGGGGGGGGGGGGGTCCGCGGCCAATTATTCTATCAATTTGAGGGTCCTTGACGTGAAAAGGTTTGAACCACTGACTTACAAGTTACACCACACTTGAGAAGTCTAGTCTATAGTCTCTAGACTATAGTCTAGACCAGGCCTGTCGAACCCATTTTGGGGTGAGGGCCGCATTGGTCAAAAGTTCACTTGATGTGGGCCAGAACCAGTTGCGGACCCGCGCTCACACGTATTCACTCATACAGCATTGTTTTTCAGTCTGTTTTCTCAGTCACTGCTATAACTACAGTATTATATATATATATATAGTCTATAGACTATAGTCTATAGACTATAGTGTCACCAGTGTCACCAGTGTCACTGGTGGTGTCACTGGTGACACGTGATTTCCGGGGAGATGAGTTGTTTTTGACGCAAATTAATTTAATTAAGATGATTGTTAGAATGTTTGGCGTGTGTGATGCGGGGCAGATTGAGGTTGGAGGACAGGGCTGTGCATTTAATAATAAATTATTGATGATGATGATGTTTCCTTGAGAGGGCAACAGGTATCATACCACTATCACAGCCTAACTCTGCCCTCTACCGGACATCCTCCGTCATTGCAGAGAGCCCTTTGAATTGAATTGAATTGACCACAAGGCAGTGTGCGTGCGGCGCGGTGCGATACGAAGGCGCAGACAGTGAACTCTCGAACCAGCAGCGAGCGGAGAACAAAAGGATTTAAAACTACATTTTCAACGTCTCAGCCAGGGGTATGTTTCTATTTTCTATTGTACAATCACAGTCGTGCAGTTTTTCTGTGTGGGAAACTTTACGCCAGATAAATTATTGATCCTATTAATGTCTTGAAAGGAGGAGTAGCTCCTCTGGTCCAGCTAACGCTATGGACCATGAGCTAAAAGAGGAGATGCAAGTATCTCGGATATAAAATGTAACGTTTTTTTTTTTTTTTGGTCCCATCAAAAACCGAACGTGAAAGTTGTGATTGTTGTTGACCAGGAAAAACGGTGCTTTGGCAACCTAGACGAAACTGCAGTAGAGTCTGAAGATTTCAGTTAAGTAAAAGTTAACGTGAATTATAAACTTTGTTTCGCGGGGGGCGGGTAGGGGCTACTACCGATATAATCCATCACAGTAATCATGCATCTTGCCTGTCCGTCCTCCGTTAAACACTCTAAGCTTTTCGCTCATTAGTGTGGTTGCCCTAAAGGGCAACCAGACTATTGTAATTGTAACACTTTATTATTATGTTACTGGAGTAACCCTTTTTTTGAAACGCTACTCCTCCCACAGTTTTAACTGTACGCACTTGACCCATATGTCAAATTGACCGGAAAAATCGGAAATGGTGTGCTTGCTCATTGCTAAGAGAAATATTGTATAGTTTAATTGATATGAATTTATTAGTGAATTAAATTTACCCATTGACATGAATGGGAAAATGCGAAAAATCACGTTCAAGTATTTTTTCCTCGGAGACCGTAAGGGCTATAGTTACAAAACTTGGAGGGATAATTCGTAATACTTACTAAAATTAATGAACTTATAATTATATCGGTCGGCCTCATGGTGGCGCTATAACAGCCCACTTTACGTTTTGGCTTATAACTCTTGAACCGTAGGTCGTAAAATCTAAATATTTTTTTCCCTAGATTTCTTGGGTCATGTCGCATCTCCCCATATAGGCCACGCCCATTTGCGTCATGATAGATTTTCCGCCATTTTGAATTTTCTCCAAAACACACTTTTGGCTCCTCCTCCTACATATTTTGTCCAAATCTCACAAAAGTCGGCACACATGATCTCCGGACCCATCCGATTAAAACACCAACTGCAGAATTTTGGTAGTGCGTATCGTTCGGCCGTAATCGTCGTCCGAAGATAGTAGGAGGGGCCTATTTTACAAAAAATGCCATAAATCACGAACGGAATGTCCGATCCAGCCCAAATTTGAATCACATGTCGCGGGTGGTTCAATCAACCATGTACCAAAAGCAATTCCATTTTCATCCATAGGGGGCGCCGCAAATGCGAGAAATGTAACCGTTTGTCGCAAAAACATGATTTTTTGGGGATAATTCCCCTCCGAATTACTTACGCATGATCGCAGGGGTGACGCGACATTGTAATTGGCTGGCAATATCAGTGGGAGGGGCATATGTAAGCCACTGCGGCAACCACACTTTGCAATTTTTTAAAATTGCGACCTTTCTAGTTCTCATTGTGCCTGAAGTTTCAGCTGAACAATAACAACAATTGTGTTCAGTTCACATATGGCGGGTGTTTTGTAAAGTCCTCACTTTATCTCCGAGATGGTACGAAATGTAACCAAATGGGTCCATTTGGGTGCATTTTGTTTCCCTCTCAGAGATACAATACAGTACAACAAACGGCTATTTTTGAGAGCTGAGGATTTTGCAGTGTGCTGCTCACATACATGGGTGTTGTTGGTACGCCCCGCTTCATGGCACCTACACCATTCCCATCTTTGTGATTTGGTTTGGTTACGTCATTGGCCTTCTTCTCTTCTGTGTGGCTCTGCACTAAACCAAATGAGCATTCAAATGAACAATGATTGCACTTCTTCAATGACTGTTTGTGCTGCTGTGAGTTTTATTATTGCCTTGTACAGCTCTCTGGTCCAGACTTGTAGTCACTATACAGTACCTGAAAATTACTGATATCATTCCCAAGTTGACTGAACTGCACCATAATTTCCAAGGTCTTCTTCATAGCCTATATATAGACCAATACTGACTGATATGATAGGCCCATGTCTCCCCCCCCACCCCCCACCCCCTTTTTCCCCCTCACTGTATATGTTTCTTTTCCCCTTCTACCTCTATGATGAATTCCTGTTCTCTTCTTTGACTATATAGAAGTGTCTATTTGTACGTCTCTAAATGTTTTGATGAATTGAACATGGTGGACCCTCTTGTAAACAAGTGTAATGCTTAATTGGGTCGTCCACTCACAGTTAACAGTCTTTGTATTGAGTTTGTGCTTGAAATGTACTGTAATTCTGCAAACTGTGAAAATATTTCAATCAATCAAAAAAAGAGTGTGTGTGTGTGTGTGTGTGTGTGTGTGTGTGTGTGTGTGTGTGTGTGTGTGATCGATCCCACTGACTACCCCATGGTCCCAACTCCAAGTAATGTCTCCTTGTATGTGTTTGCCTCTGTTGGTGTTTGCGTACGTGAAGGTCAACTTGTGTGGAGGCTGAGAGATAAAGCCAGCGCCTGCAAGGGCCACGTTGGTGCCCACACACCCCTCACTGCAGCATGGGCAACTTCTCCAGCAAGGATGGCCACGGACAACCAGCCACAGGTACATCTCTCTGTCTCTGTCACAGACACACACACACACACACAGACACAGACACACACACGGCAATTCTGTAATTATTTTCTACTGTGATCTTCCCATAAATTACTCAGATTCTTTGGAAGATTGCAATGTTGATAGTCTTCACTCTGGCTTGGGTTTCAAACGCATTCACACACGCACACACACACCACCAGAGAGAGAGAGAAGAATGCATGAGAAACAGAATGGAAGATGAGGAGAAGTAGGAGATTGAGAGCAACAAAAGGGGAATAGAAGCTGTGTGTGTGTGTTTGAGCAGCAGGAATCTTGGCTCCACTCCTGCACGTTGTTCAGTGAGTGGTCATTCTCCTGGCGTCCCCATGAGATTGGTCGTGGCCATGGAGGGGCCAGCTGTGATGAATCGGCAGAATTCCCTGGGCTCAGCAGAAGGGCAGCGGATTAATCACGGGAAGCCTAATTCTCTCTGACAAGCAATGTGCATGCCACACACACACACGCACACACACACACACACCCCTCTCCAGCATGTTAATTTAACTGCAAGTGTAAATCGGGACCTCTGAAATTGTAAACACTCTGGAACACTGGATGAGGAAATTAAAGCTATAACCTGTAACATCCACAACTACCCCTCGCTTCTTGCCAGGGGAAATATCTGGCTCAGGAGCTTCAGGCAGGGCTACCCGTCAACCACTGAGTAAAGGCCTATTCATACTCCAGTTTTAGGTGATAAGGTGACCACCGAAACGGTGGTTGGTAAAATCAGAGAGATGTGTTTGAGTGAGCGAGCGATGAGTACTAGCTTATCACTGCGGCGTGACGTCATGTTGTAATTTGTTGTGGTCACCTTATCACCTTCTACGCCATGGTTGGACTACCTCCAACCGCTGCAGGCGTACTGGTTGTATTGTATTAAAGGATAAAGGTAGGATAAGTGATGTTTTGGTTGAAGCAGTATATTCTGATCATTGCTATGATATATTGTTTGTTCGGTAACAGGAATCTCCCCCATCTCTCCAAACAGAAATGACATTTTCAGGTGGCTTGCCAATTTCAGCCAATCAGCTTCAATTTTATAGTGTTCCAATTTTGTCTGCTCATTTCTTTATCATCACTTCCATTTTCAATTAGTCAATCTGTATACTGTGTAAATTCTCTCTCCTGATTGGATCATAATTGGTATCCCAACCTCAAAATGCATTTTCTGTTTATTAAAGAGCTGGAGAGACTTGAGTCCTGTTACTGAACAAACACTAGTACTCAGATTAGAATATAGTGCTATTTAACACAAATAAATATTACTTGCCCTACCTTTAACCCACTCTTATACAGCAGTGGTTCAAATCATGTTTTATTCATGAGTCCAGGATTGCAGCTTTAAAGACGAGCTCCGTGAGAATGTCATAAAACAAGCCCCCCATTCTTTTTTCTGTCGACATGAGCGTGTAACTGCAAATTTATACTAAATCGTGAGTAATATGTCAAAACACATCCATTCTGCAGGCGTTGTGGGTTCTATTGTCCAAAGAAGGAAACGCAGGAATAGAATTGAAACAGACGTAATGTGAAATGGAGCCTGGTTTATTTCCCCCCTGATTTTGAGTGTATTTGTGGTGATTGGAAGAGAAGATGCAGAGTAATGCAGTGGACAGGATGTGCATGTGTGAGACAAACTGTCAATGCTGCATGTTAATGCTAGTCAGTTTGGCAAATATTGCAGACAGGATGGTCTGATATTGTTGTTATTGTGGTGGCACACCAGAGAGAAGTCCCTGTATGTGGGAAACACTGGGTCGCCTGTGTTGTGCTCTCAAGAATTCTTTTTGGAAAGGACGCAGTGGACTGTGAGTCTGTGACTGCTCAAGAGGAATGTCTATTCTCAGACTAGTATCAGGCTATTCATCCTCAGAGTGATGACTTATTTATGAGCTGCCCAACAGGGACTTGTTCAACTGGTCATCTTGGCAGCTCGCTGAGTGTGTTGGTGTGCCAGACTAGTGACCACCTAGCTCCATTCTCTCAACGTGTGTGTGTGTGTGTGTGTGTGTGTGTGTGTGTGTGTGTGTGTGTGTGTGTGTGTGTGTGTGTGTGTGTGTGTGTGTGTGTGTGTGTGTGTGTGTGTGTGTGTGTGTGTGTGTGTGTGTGTGTGTGTGTGTGTGTGTGTGTGTGTGTGTGTGTGTGTGTGTGTGTGTGTGTGTGTGTGGCGGCGGGGGAACACATTGCAATAATAGAGGGTATGCATAAAGTGAGTGGCAAAGTGAGTTTAAGGTCGGTTAATCATTAAACGACCTCAAACTCACTGTAATGCAATCAGATAGGACTTTTCTGTTTGGATGTATGGGCTGTCAAGGCCAGAAAGTAGTTTTTTGCCACTCAGTAGGTGGTCCCGCATAACTTCGGGTATGATGATGATGTCACACGCGCACATACCCACTCTTACCTGTCTCTTTTTTTGTCTCAGGTACTCACTTGGATGTTTTCCACACTGCTCCCAACTCTCCTGTGAGTGATGTGCCCAGCTTACCACAACCTGCATCTGTTATAGATTTTTCCGCAGGCTCTGGCCCAGTCCCCGTCGGGACAAAATCACACCTTGGTCCCACCACCCCGACCGCGCCCACCCAGCCCCCTCCCCTCACTACCCCTACGCCCATCAGCCCAAATTGCGCCACGATCTGTCCTGTGATCACGCCCCCGGTGCAGAACAAACCGGGTGTCGTTTCACCCAAAAGGCCGCCGGTTGCTCTGGGGCGTAATGGGTGTCCATCTACCTCCACCCCCCGGACTCGCCTCAGTCAGGCTAAGAGTTTGGAGGCGAGTCCCACCAAGAGGCCCTCGTCCCCGAGCACTACGTCGCTCGCGGCCAGCCCCTCCGAGTCCAGTTGGAGGGACGGGGACAGCGGTCTGTGTCCGTCTCCGCTGCAGACCAGCGGGGCTCGGGGCATCCAGGGAGAGGAGATGGAGAGGATGCTGGAGGAGTATAGGACAACACTGGGGATCGCCAGCAGTCAGGATGACTCGTTGAGTGCAACAGGTAAGAGAGACTTGTGACTAGGGTGGCCCAAGTGGGGCACTGACCTCTGCAGGGGGTGTCTTGAAGTACGAGCATGGGCACATGCCGGCTAGCACGCACATGCATTAATTGAATATTTTTGTCGGCACTACCCATCAGTGGAGTCCATAATTACTAACATTACGGTGTCTTTCATTCCTGTGTTCGAAGTTTAATTTAAAAAATAATAATTCAATTAGATGCTCTCTGACTGGGCAGATAGCCAATCATAGTTTAAGATAATGGGTGGCATCCGGGGTGGCTAGTCAGATTCCAGGGGTGGCATTTGTCACCTAAAGGCCAATTTAAGCCAATCGAATTGAATCGAGCGCCAAGTGTCGGAAAACAACACGTTACCCTACGGCCCCCACGTTCAGAGTTTTTTTTTTTTTTTTTTAAGATTTGTTTTTGGGGCTTTTTATGCCTTTATTGATAGGGAACCGACAGGAAAGGGGGAGAGAGATGGGGAGTTACAGGCCGTCGAGCTCGGGAGTCGAACCCGCGGCACGCCGTCCGGCTGGTTTGGCAGTCTAGGTGCCCAGACGGTTTGGGCCCACGTTCAGAGTTTTCACCGATTTAGACCTGAGGCAGATTCTAAAAACGCCTTTTAAATCCTGACCTGCATTTTCTGAAAAACTTCAAATATTTATTAAAAAATTACAAACACATTATGTTGCTATTATATACTGTATATTATAGCAACAACTACCCCAAAGGGGCACAAGGCCACCCCCCGGGTCAAGTTACTGCATTCTCTTATGGAGACATCCACTTCATCCCTGTTGTCGGTTTTTGGTGTGCATGACATGCACGTGACAGTGACATGTTCTACTCTCTCCCCCAGAGCTATTGAGAGGTCTACTGACAGAAGTGACAACATTGAGAAGCACCATTCAGGTAAGACTTTTACATCCAATGATCTAGACCAGGGGTTCTCAACGTTTTTGGCCGGGGACCCCCGAAAATGCTTTGGCAACGTCTCGGGACCCCCGCCCCGCCCCCTCCCGACCCCCAATATAAATTGACTGCTACAATAACCTTAAACCATTTTGGGCGGGAACCCCTTTTGGTGTTTTAAGCATTGTTATAATTTAGCTATTTAAAAATAGCAGATCTACAAGCTTGTAGATCTGCTATTTTTGAAAAATCGTGATTTAAAAAAATATATATATATTTTTTTTTATTTTTTTTATTTTTTGAAAATAATTTGGGGACCCCCTAAAATAATTTGGCGACCCCCCCGAGGGGTCGCGACCCACGGGTTGAGAACCCCTGATCTAGACATATGCATGCGTGTGTGCGTGTGTGCGTGCGTGCGTGCGTGCGTGCGTGCGCCCCAGAAATGCAGTAAACTGCAGTTAAGTCCTGTTTAATCACTATGATCTCTCTGTACATCCACTTCAACACGCCGAGAGGGACTTGAGTGGATAAGTATAGAAATATAAACAGGAAGTGACACACTCCCTGAAGCATGGGTCAGGGTTTGTGCGGCCTCTCATCTCCGAGATAAAAACACAACCCCCGGGGGGGGGGGGGGGGGCACAGTCCTGCTAATGGAGGTCTTCCTGTCCTCTCCTCCAGTCCAAAGAGGCCCAGGAGGAGGAAACGCTGCTTTTGAGATCGTCTTTGGCCGTCCTTGATCTCTTGACTATCAAAGGTGCCTTGTTCCTCTGTCCAAAGTGAAACTACCCAGGACAGGATCAGAACCATTCATTTATTGGATTTTTTTAAAAGACTAGAGCGTTACCCGTGGGGCCTCTACCACGGTACCCGTTGAGCACTGGCCTACTTGGAACGATGCAAGTTGAAATGCATTCCCCACCCAGATATTATGTCTGTGTCCCTTCCCTGCCCTGTCCAGAGCCTGGGCAGGGGCCCTGTCCAGAGCCTGGGTAGGAGCCTGGGCAGGGGCCCTGTCCAGAGCCTGGGCAGGGGCCCTGTCCAGAGCCTGGGCAGGGGCCCTGTCCAGAGCCTGGGCAGAGGCCGTTTTGTGGCGGTTCTGGACAACCGTGAGTCCAACCGACTCGACACCGGCTACTTCACCCCCTGCGGTGGTGTGGAACGCGTGTGTCGAATTTGAAGTCTGTGGGGCAACGGTTCTCGAGTTACATGGATTACACACACACAGACAGACTTTGCATTTATAGATAGATAGATGGAGTGCCATGATTTTTGTAGGCTACATTTTCTGTTTTGTATGCTATGGAGGTTAACATTGCTCTAATATACACCCAGGTGTGGTTAGAATATTGAAATATGTCTTCCCTGTGTGTTTTTGATTTATTCCTGAAAGCTGAAAGCCTTTTGAGTCAAAAGACTCAATCGAAATATAAGGGTTATCAACCCCTCCCCCTTTATCATACAACAGCGGCTGTGCTTCAGTTCACCACCCACCTGAAAACCAGGCATAGTTAATGAACTGGTGGGTGTGCCGGGCTGTGCCCACATAAAAATATCATTATTAGTCCCAATACTTGATTCTGGTTTCTGATTAGACCACGTAGTAAATCTCACGATAATCCACACCTTCAATCACTTTATATCATTCCCAGCTGCGTTACATTGATCCCGCAGCTCTGTAGCTGAATTGGGGAAGGGGAAACTTGATTTCCTTACAAACCCAGGCCGTTCGGGCGTCTAAGCACCGCCCACGCTCTGTGAATGTGTGGTTCCGGGCGGCCTTGTAAAAGCATCAAGCGCCTCCTATTCCCCGTCACAGAGACTGGCCGAGTAAAAACAAGGTGGGTGCAAAGCGGCGCAAAGTGTAGCTACTTTTGTGAATTAGGAATAGTTTTATGAGGTTAATATTGCTATATGTTTGTAGCCGTTTTAGAAAAGCAATAAGCCACTCGAGGTCCCAGGTTCCCGGGTATTTTATAATGTCTGAGAGGGTCGGAAACACTCCGCTTCGCGTCGTGTCTCACTACGCCTCTCAGCCATTATGAAATATGGTTTTAGGCGTGAACATTTAAAAACATTACGGCATTCCATCTTTAAATGTTAGCAGTGTACCTGTTGCTCTTTAACCACTTAAACTCTATACTGTGTTGATTGGAGTCCCCAGGGGGGGCACTTTGGCCCCCTCCTTGTTTCCCTCTGCAACAAATCTCTTTGTCACTCTCTGTTTTTGCCAAATGTTCACCTACCTATTATGACTTGCCCCAAATAGGTACACTATACGTGACTATAGGATCAAGTGGCTGATACAAACTGTGGAAAGAAATGAGATGTGACAAGTTGAATTTAACAGATTCCTTTAGGACCTGAAAGACAGCGTTATCTTCATTAATGCTGTTCTTTTATTGCGGGGACCCCGCCATGAAAATGTAGGTCGACCCATAGTGTGGCCCCAACCCATTTTGGACCCATTTTGCAAGATTAAGGAACAAAAATTATCTCTTCATCGTGCTTAAGCATTTCATATTGCTGAGGAACAGTACGTTTAATTTTTTTGTTTAGTTAGTTGTGCTTACTAATTTCCTGTCAACCGTTCCCCGGTCCACGCCCTTAAGGGGATTCTGGCCTGGGGCTCCCGACTTCCTCCAGATCTGCCATAGATTGGAACAGCTGGCGTATGACGTGACGTGCGCCTCTCAGCCTCTCCTGTCCTTTTCTCTTGGTGCTCTGTCTTCCCTGTTTTCTTTTTAAGATATTTTTATGGCTTTTTTGCCTTTATTTGATAGGGTACAGTAATGTGACAGGAAAGGGGGAGAGAGACGGGGGGGGGCATGTGGCAAAGGCCGACGGGCTCGGGACTCGAACCTGCGGCATGCTGTCAGGCTCGATTACCGGCCTATAGGTGCCTGGACTGCTCAGCCGTGGCCCAAGCTGCATGTCTTCCAGCATGAAGATGGCCTAATTCTGCCAATTTAACCACTTTCAACCTGGCGGCATTTATTTTGGTTCTGCCATTAGATGTCCTATTTCTTGTACAATGCAGTGTAAAGGGCTTAATTGCTTAATAACTCAGGCATGCTGACCCCATGATGTTTATACCATCAGTGTTTCTCTCCAGTCAAATCTCAACTTATCCTATCTCCTTTCCTTCCCGCCACTTATCCTTGTCTTCGTCCCTTCAACTCTCTTCCAGTGCTGCTGCATGTTTGTCTGGGAATGCAAGCCCGGGGTTTGGGTGAGCTGGAGCGCTAGTATACAATGAGGTAGCCCTTCAATCCTAACTCCAGGGCTGTCCAGCGTCTGTGTTTATGTGGGCCCCCGGCGGAGCAATATAAGCTTAGCAAAGAACGACTTTATGAACTCGTGGCCTGTTGTGGTGTCCTGGGAGCCCTTTGTGGAGAGACAGCGAGAGGTGGAGTGCTGTGCGGGGGAGGAGAAGGATGGGGGGGGGGGGGGGGGGTTGGGGGTGGTTGATGTTCAGGGGCCTCGCGTTCAACTGTAGAGGAGACAGAACTTGTTTTGTTTAAAATCATTCCGCTCTCACTGTGACTTACTGGCCGCCTGGCTGTGTTGACGCGCATGTGTGTTGCAACGGGAGACGCACATCGCAGATGCATCGAGAGTTTTGCTTTGAATGTGTGGGTTGAGTGTTGTATTGTATAACCCCCCTCCCCTAATCTCTGTGCCTCCCTCTCTAATTCTCTCGTCCGTTCTCCATCACCGCGCCTCCTTGAGTCCGAGAACTCAAAACAATGACCTCACAGCTTGGTGCTCGCCTGCCCTTCACGCTCGCCCTCCTTGCCTCATCTCCTCCTCCCCGTCTTTTTGAGCAGTGCTAAACCGCTCCCAACACGTCACTTGTGTGTTCGGGTGTGGACTTTATTTATTCATGGTAGATAAACTTTATTTTGCCATCGACTTGAATGGGAATTACCCGACATTCCACTCGTCTCCGGTCCATTGCTTTTCTGTCACCGTCTTTTGACCCCTTACCTCGTTTTCTAAATCTATCCATTCTCTCAGTGCCTCCGTTCTCCCTAATTCAGGCCTCTCTCTCCCCTCCATTCCCATAGGCCCTGTATATAGCTGGGAGATGCAGCGTAATCCGCTCGCATTTACCTACCAAATATGTTATCTGATGTACCATCTGCTTGTGTATGTCCAGCACTGCATGGGCTGTATACACACGGCATGAAAACAGTGTTTTTTTCACTCACTTTTTTCACACACTGCATGGACATGCAGTGTGTGGATGGCTGGACCCCCACCGGACCCCCACCCTCCAGGATCTAACATCTCTCAGAGAACTGGTTTGGGATCAGTTCCAGGTGGATGGTACTGGAGATTTCCAGAAATTAGGCTTTAGGCTCCCTTGTTTTCTCTTCTCATTTAATTTAGTCTTTCTCGATGTTTTTTTATCTCTGTCTCTATTTCTCACCATGAGACTATGTGGGTCTGTCTCTCTCTGTGCACAGTGGCTGCTACCCTGAGCCAGACCGCTGTTTATAGCTATAAAGTTTCAAGTTAATTTGTATTGGGGGTCTGTGGGTGTCTATGTCAAATGATTTGCAATGCAAATTCTGTGTGTGCGTGTGTGTCAGTCATAGTCATTCCTAAACGTTTCCATACCAATGACTCCAAAATAGCCACAACCCCTATTGTGAAATGGCTTAAAAAGTAATATATATATATTTTTTTGTAATTTTTCCTCTCCTTTCCAATTGGCCTCCCTGGCCGCCCCCACTTTGGAAAACCAATGGTATGGAAACGCTTAGGCGGAAAACTGGAGAGAGGATCTACGGCAGAGATGTGATGTCTCTCTTAAGTATGTGTTAGGAAGCCGGGGTGTGGATGTGATGTGCAGCCAGGGGACAGATGGCTGCCAAATACACACATGTGCACAATACTGTATCTCCCAATGTGGGACATTTCCCAGGCATTATCAGGGAGTCGGATGTCTAATCGGCGTGTGTGTGTGTGTGTGTGTGTGTGTGTGTGTGTGTGTGTGTGTGTGTGTGTGTGTGTGTGTGTGTGTGTGTGTGTGTGTGTGTGTGTGTGTGTGTGTGTGTGTGTGTGTGTGTGTGTGTGTGTGTGTGTGTGTGTGTGTGTGTGTGTGTGTGTGTGTGTGTGTGTGTGTGTGTGTGTGTGTGTGTGTGTGCGTGCGTGCGTGCGTGCGTGCGTGCGCGCGTGCGCGGAGTCCACATCTAAGCCTGCAGTGGGGCACTAGATCAGTCCTTGAGGAGGGAGGGAGGGAGGGAGAGTATGTGAGAATCAACAGTCTTATCTCAGTGTGAAGAGAAGAGTGCTCCTTCCTGTTTCCTTTAGCAGACATGCTCCAGTTGGAGTGTCCATGTCCAGATTATACTGGTGCTCTGTGAAGACGAGTTCCTTCAAGACTTCAATAAAATGTCTTAATATTCAGCCTACGCAGTATAATCCTGAGCATTCATTTATCCCTCTTTTGTTTCGTTTTTTACTCGAGAGTGTGTGCAAAATGTTATGGGTCCATTTGGTTACATTTTGTACACTTTCTGAGTTAAATCAACAAACACTGAATATTATTACGGATGGAATGGTTCTCTTTCAAATACGAAGTGAGACACCTCAGTCACATTGCGAGAAAGCCAGGGTTGTCTCCCAACATCTTGGCAGTCCATTTGATGTTTTGTTTTGCTCCATTTAGCCAAGCAGAGAGTCTTCTATCCACCTTCCAGCTCATTGTGGATGCATTGGTGTGAGAGAGTTGTACCGTGCGGTTTGGTGGAGAGGCAGTAGAGAATAGTGGGAGGAAGGGAGGGAGGGAGAGATGGAGGGAATATTGTGTGTGTGTGTGTGTGTGTGTGTGTGTGTGTGTGTGTGTGTGTGTGTGTGTGTGTGTGTGTGTGTGTGTGCGTGTGTGCGTGTGTGCGTGTGTGCGTGTGTGCGTGTGTGCGTGTGTGCGTGTGTGCGTGTGTGCGTGCGTGCGCGCGTGCGCGCGCGCGCACATCCAATATAATGCGGCCCAGCTGTGGTCTTGAGTCGCTGGTCAGATGAGGAAACAAGTTGGCTGGGATCTCTCTCCTCTCCTCACAATCCATTCTTCATCTAATTACCAGGCCTCCCTCCCTACCTACCCCTTCCACTCCTCTGCACTCCCTCATTTCTCTGTGGGTTACATTGCAACACTCCTCCTCACTCTCCGTATTTCTCTTTCACACATGCAAGCACACACACACACACACACACACGCGTGCGTGCACTCGCACACACACACACACGTACACTAACTTTTATGTACCCTCTGCCTCGGTTCGCTAGCCCAAGTCTGTGCATGTTTCCAGCTACTTTCTTGTCCTTAAGTTCTTCTCTTTGTTTCGTCTTTCTTTCATTTCTCCTCCTCTGCCCTTTTATGTAGATGGTTACTTCACTTTGTTTTAATGGTCTGGTATCGTTTACCTCTTGGCTGGCTTGTTCCGAGGGCCTCTTTTGAAGTGCGTGCGTCGTATCCACAGGGGCAGTGTTTGTGCTTGTCCAAGGCACCGATATGCTCTGGGAATGCACCTAAAAGCACACCAAAAACTGGATCTCTTTCTCCGCTCGATGTTCACATGTTGGAGAGTTGTGTTTACTTTTACAAAAATGAAAAGAGAAAGAAAAGGCGTTGCTATAGCCGATCCAGGCCATTGTGGTCTAGTAATCATAGATAATAAGGAGGGGTCTTCATTGAGGCTGCTGGAGAGTGATATACATGCCCATTTTACTGTGATATCGTTTTTTTTGGCTTCACTCAGAAATGATATGGTGTTAGGAAACTTTGATCTAACTTTGCGTGTGTGTGGCCAAATGTACCCAAATTGACATTTTGAGAACAATTTCACTGGTCCTCACTAGAGAAATGGTTGTTTTCAAAGGATGGGGAGTGTTTTCAAAGGATGGGGGGTGTTAGGCTTACAATTAGGGAAGGATTCATGCTAGGCTACAGTAGGGTTTGGCATTTAGAGGATTGATTTGGGGGCTAGGGTTAAAGCCAGGGATTCCACTAGGCATTTATGTGGCCGGCCCACCGCTAACATTATGTTCCCAGTGTGTAGGGACTGTAGGGTTAAAAATAGCAATGAAATGGTAAAAACGGCATTTACAAAATTGTCGTTAATCTAAATGTTGTGTGTGTGCGCGTGCACACTCCTGTAGTCCTATCTTATTGTAGTGCCATAATCCTCTCAAGGACACTCGGACAGATCAGAAAACCAGTCCTCACTTATCAAGGAATTGCTTTAACCACATGAACCCCAGCGTCCCTATCTTGGGCAAGTCATGAACACTGAGATCAGTCAGTAAACAGCCATTCACGTTCTGTTGATTTCTGAATGAAAGGACACGAGGCGGAGCTGAAATTGGCACAGTGAGGGTTGATTTTCGCCTCGTTAGAGTTCTGACGCTCCTTCCCCTGCTGTCTGCCTGCCGTGACTTGCTGCTCATTCGGCAGACATTTCAGTTGCGTGATGAGGGCCGATCATTCAAGACCTCAGTGTCTGCCGAGGGTTGAGTTATTGCGTTTGGCCAGCCCGTCACATCTAATTGGGGTGTAATGGTGTTGGATGGAATGAGCTCCATTGCAATTTTGTCAATAGTGCTTTGTGTGAAGTGATTTGTCACAGGCGATTAGTAATGAATTACTCTATAATGGTCTATGAGGTGAGAAATGGGAAATAGCTTTGTGTGTTTACTGTGAAATATTGTGTTTGGTGAAAAGTTATGTATTTATTGATTTGGACTAATGCATGTCTACTGGATTACTATGGAACGTTGGCTCATCTTTAAGATGCTTAAAGGACAACTTTGTTTTTTTCAACCAAGGTTTGTTTGTTGTTTGTTTTAGGTTGTTATTAGAGAAAGTAAAAGATTTTTTTAATTTGCTGCTTTCTTCGATTGTAGCTATTTTTGACAGGGGGGCGGGGGCATTCGAAGTGGCTAATTATATATATTTCTTTTACCAAGAAATATGGTGATTTCTTTATTATTATTTACTATAGTTCTACTAGACCCCAGGAAATTACATCTGGCCACAAAAGATCACGCAATCTATTGAATGTGAAGGGGGAGGTGACAAACTGACATTGAGCCTACGACACACAGTATGCCATACTGTGTGTCCCTGGACCATGAAGGTCCCTGGACCTTGAAGGTCCCTGGACCTTCTAGCCGCTAGAAGGTCCAGGGAAAGGCCTACATACTCTCCAAGAGTTGGGAAAGAACATATCAAGAGAGTGCAGTGGTAGGCCCTTGGATTGACCAGTAGATGCAATGTACCCCACTTTGAGGTGTCACGTTTTAGGCCTAGATTTAGGGTAGGATTGAACCAGTCGCACTGTAGCCATACAAAGGCCTAGGGTTCCCAGATTGTAAAATGTTGTTCCTCCATCTTGGGAGAGTATGTAGGCCTTTCACTGGACCTCCTAGCCACTAAGATGACCACAGGCCCACCACTTAAAGACGACATGTTAGGGTGCCCAAATCTGAAGTTAGGTGGTCAAATGACCTGAAACTGAAGCAATTCAGTAAAGGTCAACGCTTCCTCATGGGGTCATTTTAGGTCAGTAAAGGGTAAAATACTCTTCTTGGTTGTGGGAACAACATATCCAACGATGAGGACCCCAGGCCCAAAGATGTCCCCCTGGCAACTGTTTCAACTTTGGGTCAGCCTACATGTAAAAGTGCCCAAAGTTGAAGGGCAGAGCTTCAACTTCAGCTACCCAGTACCCAAGGTTGAAGCCCAAACTTTGGCATGCTACTAGTCCTACATACTTCATCTTACGGTGGACATGTTTGCCTGAAAATAAATCTTTGAAATGTTTCATAGTTTTAGAAATATAGTGCTTTCAAATTTGAGAAATTCACAATGGGGCTCAATGGCAGATATTGGCATGTCAAAAAAGCACTTTCACCTAGAAACTCCATTCACACTTTTTATAATTCAGCTTACTGTGGAGACACATGCTGGAACTTTTTACTTTGAAATGATTTGTAGTTTCGGAGTTATTTAACTTACAGGTAAACGCCCAATGCATTCTCAATGGCAATAGCACAAACTTTGGCATGCTACTAGTCCTACATACTTACACTATATAAACCCCATTCAAACCTATTTAGGTTCATCTTATGGTGGACATGTTTGCCTGAAAATAAATATTTTAAATGTTTCATAGTTTTAGAAATATAGTGCTTTCAAATTTGAGAAATGTATAATGGGGCTCAATGGCAGCTCTATGGCACGTCAAAAAACTACTTTCACCTAGAAACTCTATTCACACATTTTATAATTCAGCTTACTGTGGAGACACATGCTGGAACTTTTTACTTTGAAATGATTTGTAGTTTCTCAGTTATTTAACTTAAACGCCCAATGCATTCTCAATGGCAATATCACAAACTTTGGCATGCTGCTAGTCCTACATACTTACACCTAGAAACCCCATTCAAACCTATTTAGGTTCATCTTACGGTGGACATGTTTGCCTGAAAAGGAATCTTTGAAATGTTTCATAGTTTTAGAAATATAGTGCTTTCAGATTTGATACATTTATAATGGGGCTCAATGGCAGCTCTATGGCACGTCAAAAAATCACTTTCACCTAGAAACTCCATTCACACATTTTATAATTCAGCTTACTGTGAAGACAAATGCTGGAACTTTTTACTTTGAAATGATTTGTAGTTTCTGAGTTATTTAACTTAAACGCCCAATGCATTCTCAATGGCAATAGCACAAACTTTGGCATGCTACTAGTCCTACATCAGGGGTGCCCACACATGAGACGTGAGATCTACTTTCAAAATGACCAGCTCAACAAGATCTACCCACTGAAAAAATAAGTGTACCATTGCTGAAAATAGTTTAAATATATAATGTACCTGGGGGGGGGGGGGGGGGGGGCTTTGGAATAGGGAGAAAATATGACAGGCAGTTTGCTGTCATATTTCCTCCCCGTATTTAACTTAAACGCCCAATGCATTCTCAATGGCAATAGCACAAACTTTGGCATGCTACTAGTCCTACATACTTACACCTAGAAACCCCATTCAAACCTATTTAGGTTCATCTTATGGTGGACATGTTTGCCTGAAAATAAATATTTTAAATGTTTCATAGTTTTAGAAATATAGTGCTTTCAAATTTGAGAAATTTATAATGGGGCTCAATGGCAGCTCTATGGCACGTCAAAAAACTACTTTCACCTAGAAACTCTATTCACACATTTTATAATTCAGCTTACTGTGGAGACACATGCTGGAACTTTTTACTTTGAAATGATTTGTAGTTTCTCAGTTATTTAACTTAAACGCCCAATGCATTCTCAATGGCAATATCACAAACTTTGGCATGCTGCTAGTCCTACATACTTACACCTAGAAACCCCATTCAAACCTATTTAGGTTCATCTTACGGTGGACATGTTTGCCTGAAAAGGAATCTTTGAAATGTTTCATAGTTTTAGAAATATAGTGCTTTCAGATTTGATACATTTATAATGGGGCTCAATGGCAGCTCTATGGCACGTCAAAAAATCACTTTCACCTAGAAACTCCATTCACACATTTTATAATTCAGCTTACTGTGAAGACAAATGCTGGAACTTTTTACTTTGAAATGATTTGTAGTTTCTGAGTTATTTAACTTAAACGCCCAATGCATTCTCAATGGCAATAGCACAAACTTTGGCATGCTACTAGTCCTACATCAGGGGTGCCCACACATGAGACGTGAGATCTACTTTCAAAATGACCAGCTCAACAAGATCTACCCACTGAAAAAATAAGTGTACCATTGCTGAAAATAGTTTAAATATATAATGTACCTGGGGGGGGGGGGGGGGGGGCTTTGGAATAGGGAGAAAATATGACAGGCAGTTTGCTGTCATATTTCCTCCCCGTATTTAACTTAAACGCCCAATGCATTCTCAATGGCAATAGCACAAACTTTGGCATGCTACTAGTCCTACATACTTACACCTAGAAACCCCATTCAAACCTATTTAGGTTCATCTTACGGTGGACATGTTTGCCTGAAAAGAAATCTTTGAAATGTTTCATAGTTTTAGAAATATATAGTGCAAGGACACTTCGACACCAACTCTGGGGGAGCCCGGGTTCGAACTGGCAACCTTGCAGTTACCATCCAGCCACTCTACCCCCTGAGCCACCGCCGCCCTGTTTTGGTTTGGTTTTACTATAGTTGACAGAATGGAGAGAGAAAGCTAAATTCATTGACAAAGTACATTTGGAATTTGTCACCCATCCTGAGTATGGCATCCCCCTAGTATCCCCCTTCACATTCAGTAGATCCCGTGATTGTTTGTGGCCAGATATAATTTCCTGGGGTCTAGTAGGACTGTAGTAAATAATAATAAAGAAATCGCCGTAAAATGTTATGTATGTAAAAATAGATGTATATATCTCTGAACGCACGTACTGTAACATTGACATGCCGTTTCCCCCCCCGGCAGGCGGAGCGCGGCGAGTGGCAGCAGTTCCAGTCCGACCTGCAGGTGGCGGTAGCCGTGGCGGACCGGCTGAGGGCCGAGGCGGAGGAGGAGCTGACGTCCCTCCGCGTGGCTCACAGAGACCTGGAGAGGGAGCTGGCCACCGCCCAGCAGAGACAGAGGGAGGCCGACGGGCAACTGGCCACCCTGAGGGACGAGCTGAAAGAGAGCAGGCAGGGGCACACAGCTCTCGCTCAGGCCCAGGGCAAAGTTGAGGCCCAGGCTCCGAATCGGGCCCGCCGCGACAGGCCCGCCATCGAGATCTCCAACTGCGACGAGCGGGAAGGCGCCCAGCGGGGTAGGGAACGAGGGACGTACAGGGCGGGAAGAGAAGGGACGGCGAGAGGGAGCCAAAGTGAAGCGGTGAAGAATTCTGTCACGGAGGAAGGTAAAATGGACTCTAAGGGCGTGGCCAATAGGTACCTGAGAACTTTGACCAATGAGGAGAGGCGGGGAGAGGAGGGGCAGGCCAATGAGATGCGACGGACGGTGGCCACGGAGAGGTCCAGGTGAGCGAAGATTACCAAAGTGCTGAATGGTGCCTGTGAGTTGGATGAATCCAAACCAAATTAAATCACCCAAAAAATGGAATTAAAGTGTTAATTAAGTGTTAATGGAAATAATTACATTGTTTCTAAACCCATTCTGGACGGGAACCCCTTTTGGTGTTTTAAGCATTATGTTATACTTTAGCAAAATGTGGCGCAAATCTTTGAATATATTTTCTTTCAGAGCGAGTGCTTTTAACTCAAATCTTTGCTTCTGGGGTGGTCCCTGGAACAACATATTTTCAGATCGGGGTCGGTGGCCAATTACATATGTTTTGGGGTCCTTGACATGAACAACTTTGAGAACCACTGATATAGAAACAGGTTTTTCAGAAAACTGTCATGATTTAGAAGATATTTTGTAGAATCTGTTCTCAGGTCTAAATGGGTTAAGGGCTTGATATACTTTGTCATGTGTGGGTCAGTGTCTCACAACTAAGCATAAATCCAGCTTCATGGTCACCTATGCAACACAGTTGGACAACATTATTACATAACGGATCCCTTTTTGTTTTTGCCAATTGTTTTTGCTCTGTCACAGTAATTGAAAACGGATGAGAATCACCAAATCCAGTTAGAGGCGACTTTGTGGGCTCTGTTTTCTGTTGTTGTTCTGTCTGAATGTGTCACATTTTATCCCCCCTCCACAGGGTCACTTGAGGACAGGGATTTTGTTAGAATCATTTTATTTAGCAGTCTGACTCAAGTGTAACCACGGCCTCCACATCAAGTGTGTGTGTGTGTGTGTGTGTGTGTGTGTGTGTGTGTGTGTGTGTGTGTGTGTGTGTGTGTGTGTGTGTGTGTGTGTGTGTGTGTGTGTGTGTGTGTGTGTGTGTGTGTGTGTGTGTGTGTGTGTGTGTGTGTGTGTGTGTGTGTGTGTGTGTGTGTGTGTGTGTGTGTGTGTGTGTACGTACACTCCTGTAGTCCTATCTTATTGTAGTGCCATAATCCTCTCAAGGACACTCAGACGGATCAGAAAACCAGTCCTCACTTATCAAGGAATTGCTTTAACCACATGAACCCCAGCGTCCCTATCTTGGGCAAGTCATGAAGCAGTTGTGACACGTTGTGAGCTTGTACGTTGGCTATGTTGAGAATTGTATCATGTGGTCGGGTAGAACCACAAGAAATGAGCCTTCCGCACTTGCACGGTGACGGGGGACCCTAGGGTTAAACCTGTCTTGTACAGGGAGGCATCTAATGGTGAGGTGACTAATTAGTTCATGGAAATCAATTGGGTAATCCTCAGAAAGTGTGTGTGTGTGTGCTGAATGTTACAGAAGTCTGTCTAGGCTACCCGTGTCATCCGACTCCTCTCCTGCTGTGCAAAATGGAATCTCCCAGTCCAATACCAGCATACCGGCAGGATCTACAAACAAGGTGTGGACACATTCTACAGGTGTCATGATCCTTATCCTTTTATGTGTTTCTGTTCGTCCAAGTACTGTAGGGTAGATATGTTCCACTTCCATTCCAGTTTCAATGCACTATAAATTAAATGTATGGTACTGATAGATATTTCTGAAATGTATTGTTTTTCTTTCTCGTGATATTGATCTTGAGTTATTCATCTTATTAAACGATGTTAGTCTTCTCGAGATAATGACTTGATTTCCTTGATCATGAGAAAACTAAACATTTTCAAGCATTTGTAAACATTTGACTGAGTCTGAATTGCAGTATAATAAGCGTCTGTGACAGTTTCTAGAAGAAAACGTACTGTTGCAATATAAACATTATTTTTGTTCCTCAAACTGGCAAATCATTTGTTTAACCTTATCTGACATTGAAACTTTTGTGATGAAGCTTTAGAAGTGTAATCTGAAGGAATTTACTAAATCGGTCAAACCATTTGTCTGAGGAGTTTCTTCTCATACTTTTAGTCTTTGAGCACATGGCACTATTGTTTTTCTCATGTGTGTGTGAGACAGATGCAACATATTATCGTGGCATATTATCTGTCACAAATGCCTTTTTTTTTTATCCACAGACCGGAATCAAAATTTGCGCTCATCTGACTTGACCTTGTGGTCAGTTTGTAAATACATCGAAGATGCAATTATAATCCATCTGTCAGTCACTGGCTGATTAAGCTATTCATATTATTAAGCTGGCTTGACATCTTATCTCGAGAAAACGTTTAACTAACTTTCTTATGGTCTTGAGGAAAGAAGGTTTTGTTTTCTCAAGATTATTACATAAATAAAAAATATAAAGTCATTATAATGAGAAAAGTGAGTAATAAAGAAATGAATACATCTGATCTGTGCATGTTCTTGTCTTTCAGAACGCTGGTCAACCCAAGAGCCGCAGGAGCCTGGACCCCCAAGACAGTTGGAGCAGCACTCATATAGGTGTGTGTAATTGTATACATACAGGACTGTGTATCAGTGGTTCTCCAACTTCTCCAAGTGGGGTCCGTGGACCCCCAGGGGTCCTAGAGGAGGTCCCCAGCTAAATGAGTCAATGTAGCATCAAATTCAGTTTAACCACTTTAAGTTAACGCTATTTTATATCTCAGATATTTGAAAATGGCTGATCTACAAGCTCACAATGCGCCGTGAGCTTGTAGATCGCCTATTTTCAAACAAATTGTTTATGAACGATTTTGAATCATTTTGGAAAATTGTGAATTAATTTCTGTGTCACAAGCACATCTTCTCTCATCTTTTCCCTGACAAACATGTTTTAATATTTGGGTCTGTGGCCAACTTTGGTAACCAGCGGCTGTCCACCTCATGAACCGCTCTCAGCGGGTAAATGGGGCTGGTCAAGGTCTCAGGTTCCAACTCCGATATTTTTGATTTTATCTCCTGGACCCCCCGGGGGTTTAAGAGGTTAAGTGTACTCTCTGCTGCCCCATCTGGTGGAGTCAGGTTACAACTTTGGGGCTCATTCAGTTGAACATGCATCATTTACCATGATACTATTTGAGAACCACTGCTGTGCTGAATATGCATGAGTCCCACATTATGTGAGTTGTGTGTTCTGGTGTCATCTTTGCTCTTGATGAGGTTATAATTAAGTGGTTAACCTGCCTGTAATCTGTTTGTGTTTGTGTATTTGTTTGTCCGTTCGAAAAGTCCCTTGAAAACACATTTTCTGATGATTAACTGTAACGTCACAATCACTGTCAAGGTCTGACTCTTGGCTGAATAACAGGTGGTGGAAATGATTAATGGGCTGCCCTGAACAGATACGTTTTGGGTTGAAAAGGTCGAACGGCAAGGTCACAATGCAGAGACACAAGAGATGTTGGCACGGGCAGTATTTGCATTCTCAGGTGCATTTGTTCAGTGTTTTCACACTGTGTGTATGTCATTGTAGGGAAACGAGAGGAGCTGCTAAACAAGTACAATTCTGCACTCACTGAGGTGCCTCCCGCCAAGTAGGTGCACGCATGCACGCACGCACGCACGCATGCTCGCATGCACGCACACACACATAACAAAGCAGTCTTTGATTCATTGTGGCTGGCTCAAGTGTTACTTCCTGTTATTTTAAATCTAATCTAATTTACTGATATTGATGCCAGTGAATGCACTGTGAACACTAAACGCCTATTTTACCTGAATTACTGTCACACTCACAGTAACCACTATTGCATATGGAAGACTATGGAGTTTTATAATGACCATTGTTCCTGGTAGTTTATTAAATCGTGTGTAGAGCTTCAACACTTGATTATTTTCTTAGTGACCTGTTCTATTTACTATTTTTTGATAATCAAAAAATCGAGAAGCACATTTATTTAAAAAGAAATCACACCCGTGTGAACTGAGTGGTGTAAGGTCTTATATAGACTGATCAACTGTGGTCTGACGTAATGTCTGACGTAATGAAATCACACCCGTGTGAACTGGGTGACCATAGCAACCATGCTCATTTTTTGGTACGAACAGACACGTAAACTAACAAAGCCAGTTGAAATCACACCCGTGTGAACTGGGTGACCATAGCAACCATGCTCATTTTTTGGTACGAACAGACACGTAAACTAACAAAGCCAGTTGTAGGAGTGGTTTACACCACTCAAAAATAGACCCGTACGGGTCCATTTGGTTTCATTTTACGCTCTCAACAATTTATTGTTAAACATCTGCATTAGTTCATTTACAAGAAGTCTACACGATTAGAGAATGTAGAAGAGTTGTTATTTTGATCGTTTGCTAAAAGCAAAGGAATTGGAAATGGAAACGACAACAAAATATTCTTTCATTTTGGGTCTGAGAGGCAAAATCTCATCAAATGGTGGTCCGTGGCTCAAATGCCAAATAAATAATAGGCCTTGATATGAAAAGGGTTGAAAACTCCTGCAATAAACTATTCAATCAAAAAATGCAATCAATTAATCAATGTTGTTGTTCACATGCTGACTTGTGTCCAGGTCCCAGGATGGTTTTAATCTACTGCTACTTGTGTCCAGGTCCCAGGATGGTTTTAATCTACTGCTACTTGTGTCCAGGTCCCAGGATGGTTTTAATCTACTGCTACTTGTGTCCAGGTCCCAGGATGGTTTTAATCTACTGCTACTTGTGTCCAGGTCCCAGGATGGTTTTAATCTACTGCTACGGCGTCATGGAGGCTCCAAGAGGAACTCGCTGCTCCGTTGGTGTCAGAACCGCACTCAGGGCTATAAGGTACAAGCAGTAGTGAAAAAACTACTCACATCTGTGACTTAAGTAAAAGTATAAATGGTGCAATGTAGAACTACTCCGTTACAAGTAATAGTCCGGTAATCAAAATGTACTTGAGTAAATGTACTAAAGTATTGGTATCAAAATATATTTTAAGTACAAAAGTAAATGTATACTCATTATGCAGAATGTCCCAAATCACAAGTTTTCAAATGTATAAAAATCATTTGAAAGATTTAAGTAAATGTACTTAGTTACTTTCCACCACTAGGTACAAGTGTGTCCATGTGCAGAGATAGAGCATTGTCATTTCTGTGCAATTTACCTTTATCCCCCTTTATGTTTCCTCTCCTTCCGTAGAATATCGACATCACCAACTTCAGTAGTAGCTGGGCCGATGGCCTGGCGTTCTGCGCTGTGTACCACACCTACCTCCCGTCGCACATTCCATACTGCACCCTCAGCCCCGAGAGCAAGGTACTGTAGGACCTGTGCGTGCACCAGTGTTGGTTTTATCAGCAAATTTAGATTTTTAGTTTTAGTCAGTCTTTTGAATAGTTTTCGTTTAGTTTTATCACCTGGAATGTTTTAGCGTTAGTCTAGTTTTAGTCGACTAAATATCATAAGATTTTAGTCTACTAAATCTACAATGTATTTTGACGGGCCTTAATGTCGTCGTAATGGCTGATTTTACGCTTGCTGAAAATAGCTGATCTATAAGCTCACAACACGTTGCGCTGCGTCACGTTGTGAGCTTGTAGATCTTTTTTCAGCATGCAACCAAGTGTAAAATGATTGTCTTTTACTTATACTGGATCTCTTGTCCACTAGTCCCTTCCTAACATTTTAGTCTAGTTTTTATTTGTTGACGAAATTGTCAATATATTTAGTTTCCATTTTGTTTTCGTCAGTGAAAAAAGGTAGTCGACGACCATTTTTCGTCATAGTATTAGTCGACATAATCAACACTGGACCTGTGCACAAATCTCACAGACGTGTGGAGAGGTATTATCATTAATGTTTTCTTAAGTTGCACTTTCTGTTGCAGCAAGAGAACCTCAGTCTGGCGTTCAAGACAGGAGAGAATGTTGGAATCGCTCAGTCGCTGGTGAGCTTCTGGAAACCACTGAATTCTTAACAGTTTGAGGAAATGGCCATGTTTTACCTTTTTTAAGAGTGACATGCAATTGTTTTCATAGCTCTTGAGTGTGTACACGACAGATTAAACCCACCGGTGAACGTATTTTCATTGCTTTACCCCAAAAGGGTTGGATGTGACCAGAGTTTCTTGCCATGAATTTGGTCTCATGAGCTCCCACCTAAAATGTGTGTTTAGTTTAGCGAAGGTTAGGTCCACGGTCGGGGTTAGGGTGTGCTTGAGAGGAAATTATGTCAGAGTAAAGTCTTGCTATGTTATACTGATGGAGTTGTGTAGATTAGATTTTGGATTCTTGTGCTAGCTGAAGAAGTATCCCTACAATGCCAAACGTGAAAAAAAACTGTAATATCACTTTGTCACTGTTTTGTTTTACAGACGATGGAGGAGATGCTGAGATCGGGAGGTCCCGACTGGCAACGCGTCCTGAGCTACGTTGAGAGCATGTACCGTCACTTTGAGATGTGACTGACAGGTGGTACCGTCTGACAAACTCCACAAGAGGCCCTCCAGGACTCATAATGGTTCCCTCAATACCACTTAACCAAAATTTGGTAATGCTATTATTAATGAAATTTAAAGTAATTGATCATCTATTTGGAATATTTGGCATAGCAACCTTGAGGAAAGGAGTGCAAGTCGAGGTAGAATTCTTTACTCAGTAGTACTGTATTACGCGTCACATACTATTTAAACTAAATCAGAGATAAATTCTCCAGTTGTGCACCAACTTCTCTTTAGCTGCTGATATCCAGTGCATTTTCTGTGATCCTTTTCAGAGATGGTCAAGCTGTCTGGTCCTTTCAGCCCTCTGTAAATATGCACTTTTTTTCCTGCACTTTGATGTTATGTAGGAGGGTTTAAAGATGTTATAGAACTGCTGTACTTTTATGTCACAAGAGTTTAGTAGGAATTGTCAGAAATGATTCTGAATTTGCCCCTTTATCAAGCAGCGTCTTCTCTTAGAATCCAAGACACCACTGGTCTAACACTCTGTTTATATTACATAAACTAACCATGTGTCATAAGTGACACAGACAAGCATCCATTGAGTGCTTGTACAGTTTGATATTCACATAATTTAAACATGTTTATGACTGAGTTTGTACTGACTGCTTTTGATGCCGAAGTCCTCTTTTTCAAAAGTTGAAAAATCTAAGCCTATTTTTTAAATGTCTTGTAATAAAATGTTTATATAAAACAAAGCTGGTGCCAAAGAAATAAAGTTATGAAGCAAATGCTGTTATTTATTCTGAGCACAATCCAGTGGTGGGTCCTTAACCCATTCTGGGCGGGAACCCCTTTAGGTGTTTTAAACATTATGTTGTGATATAGCTATTGAAAAATAGCAGATCTACAAACTCATAGCGCGCCACCGAGTGGCGCGCTATGAACTTGTAGGTCTGCTATTTTTTTTAAATCGTTAAAATGTGCCTCAAATCTTTCAGAAAATTGTCATGATTTAGAAAACCTTTTTTTCTTTTTTTTTTCGACGTCAGGCCTGAATGGGTTAAGGTGTATGATCATTTATTTGTCATATATTCCTTCATTAAGCACATAACACCAAACATCTGTTTATGGGTGGTCAGCTATTTTTCTTGCAATATGGGATTCTGGGTCTGAGTAAACTATTTACTTGATTTTAGTTCCATCTGCTGGTGAGTACCTATTATTGCACCTTTCCATGTGCAGTAGGCTAAAACGTTTAACTAGTGTTAAACAAGAATTTAAATACCGGTAACTCTAGTTGTGTTAGTTAAATGGTAAATGGTGCATTTATATAGTGCCTTTATCCAAGGCACTTTACATAGATTGTGCATCAATTCACCCATTCACACACACAATCACACACCGATGGCAGCTGAAACCATGCAAGGCACCAACCAGCACATCAGGAGCAATTAGGGGTTCAGAGTCTTGCTCAAGGACACTTCGACACTAACTCTGGGGGAGCCCGGGTTCGAACTGGCAACCTTGTGGTTACCATCCAGACACTCTACCCCTGATCCACCGCCGCCCCTTAGTTCAACTAGAAAGTCAGTAGGGGGAGTTTGAGCTCCCCTCTGGTTCAGAAAATATGGTAAAAAGCTACTAGGCCTTAGCATTGGTAGCCTATATAAACATAGTCTGATCCATTGTACATATAGGAAATCTGAGTTAAGAACCACGGCAACTTGCATACTGTACAATAAGTATATAGATATAGTAATGTTTATCTCTCATACATATTTTGACATACGGTATTTTGGTTTAGTCAAATGTTGCTGCATCGAATACAAGAACACTCGCCCCAAAACACGCACGCCCCGGGTTAAAACTGCCCACCTCGGAATGGTCGCCACCTAAACGTAACCTCGGTAAAACTATGCCTAACCCTTTTTTATTTTGTATTTACTTTACCCCATAACTTCTGAAAATGGAAAAATGGAACCAAATGGACCTGCATTTGTGCACTCTTGATAGTTGTAGACCAGGTCCATTTGGTACCCTGTCAATGAACCTCAAGGGTGGTCTTTTAACCAGGCTCTGACATACAGCACCAGTCCCTGGTCAACATATTGGACCATGTGTGTGAGATGAAGCCAGTCAGATATTGTCATTGGTAGATACTCCTTTTCTGAAACCACAACCTCATTAGGACACCTACAATGGACACTACTGGCTTTTTAGTGCGTAATAAGTAAGCTATGTCTCAGCTATGGTCTCGGCATACTTAACATACTGTAGTTGCATAGCATATAAAATGGTAAATGGTGCATTAAAAGCACCACAGTAAAATGCCTTTATCCAAGGCACTTTACATAGATTGTGCATTACATTCACCTGTTCACGCACACGTTCATACACTGATGGCGGGGGAAACCATGCAAGGCACCAACCAGCTCATCGGGAGCAATTCGGGGTTCACTGTCTTACACACTTCGACACTAACTCTGGGGGAGCCCAGGTTCGAACTGGGAACCTTGCGGTTGCCATCCGGCCACTCTACCCCTGAGCCACTGCCACCCCCATATAATAATATAGTATGTTTTCAAACAGCGTAAATCACAATTTCCATGAAGTTATTGTTTGTTTGCAAAAAAATAGCTGAGTCATGGTTTGAGCAGGGAGAGGCGTTGCACCTGTTGACAGACAATGAACAGTGTTTATCTCTATTTGAAATTAGGGAGTATGAGTACATGTCTCCTTTTGCTGAACTAAATTAAATGTTTTCTGTTTGCAACATTCAGGTATGAGGAGGAGGAGGGGGGGCAAACAATGGGACCAGTGTGTAGTATGTGTACACTCGCAGTTGAATTAAATATGAGGTTGTTTATAGATTTGCGTCCCAGGGATGAAAATTGGGACCCGTGGCCTAATGTAGCCTATATCAAACTGGGGGGGGGGGGGGGGGGTCTTTGAAATAAATAAATAAAGGTTTAGAATGAGTAACGGCATACCGTACCTCTTTCTTTCACTTCACCAAGGTCTAGTACCATGGTAAACCATGCTGGTCGCGTGAATTCACATTTGCATGTCTTCTGGCAGAAGAAAATGTGAATTCTCACAACACATGCCTTGCAACTGGAGTACACTGTGCTTGCCCAGCTGACCGCTCGCTGTGGCTCTAAGCGGGGTCTGGCCTGAAAACGTTAAGACTGAACTGTGCCCACTGTGGCCTTGAATTGAAGGTGAAATTCCCCGGCAAAAGGCTACGTGCTTGCAAAGTGTATACAGGAGATGACTTTCGCCCTCACAATGCTCTCTCGCCACACCTCCCATTTGTCACTAAAACACAGTCTTAAAAATATCACTATTTGCGGAAATCAGTGCAGTATCGACTGGCCTTAACATTTTAAGCAGAGGAGAGAATAGAGAGGAGAAGACTGCAAGCCAGAGGAGAAGACTGCAAGCCAGGTAAGAGTATTTGAGTATTCACATAAATGTTTAAAGTGGTCAATTGTGTGCTATAATAACACCGGGGTAGACAACCTTAGGCACCAGTCCTAACATTGGCACAAAGGAGGGTGATCACACTGGTTTTACACACAAATTCCTCTCATAAATTATTGTTCCTGTTAAAGGGAAAGTTGGTCACAGTTATAAGGTTTACACTCTACTACTCTAGGGGTTTCTCCTGCCCCCCCCCCCCCTCAACAAGCAGGAGTTGGTGTAGTCAGGCTATTACCAGTTACTATGTGTTAGAGAGAATTTTTGATTTTAATATAAACTATTTTAAAAAAATGTAGTCGAATAAATGAAGTCCCTCACACACCCTCAACTCTGACTGGGGAGGGAGTCTTGGAGATAGGTGGGTTATAGTTCAAGTCTAATAATGATCATTATAACGATTTTATAACCAGAACCGGGTTGCACAGACAAAAAACACATTTATGTGCCTGCATTATCGTACCTAATCCATTGAGTAATTTGATGTAGGCTACTTATTATCAGAGAGATTAGAGAAACACTGGCATGTTTTGTCAGCTGATCCTGAAGGTGCCAAACTGACACACTTCTTTTCTCTTAGGCAATGTCAGACTCGGAGACTGACAACTCCTCGCCAGCCATCCCCACCAAAAGGAAGAAATATCCTTGTTTGCCAACGCCTCCACCCCTTCCAAAAGACAAAATGACCAAGTCTATGGGTAAGTGATGTCACTTAAACTTTAACATCAATCACATGGGCCTTTTACGGAAATAGACATTGAACAGGGCTTAGTAGGTGGACAGTGTTCTCAGTGGATACCGGAGAACTCGCCAGTTTACCGACTCGCTGCGGTTTAGTGCATTTTAGTTTTACTTCACCTTCATATAAAATTGCATTGAATTGAGAGAGAAAGAGAGAGAGGGTAGTTGTTTAGAGTTTACACTAGATGAAGTAGGAATGCTCAAGTTTAAACACCAAGTACCGAAACAATGTAATTCATTAGTAAACAATATCCTGAATTGGTAGGCCTACTATCATTGGTATTCACATACTCAACTTTTTATCATTATCTCAGCGGTTCCTAAACCTTTTTGGCCATGCACCCCCTGTTACCTCCCGACCTAGCTGACACACCCCCCACATGGAAATATAAATTGCATAAGCTATATAGAGACATATATTTCCTATTTATCCACATATGCACATATATGAAGCTGAATATGGCATATATATGCAGGATAGGCTGTATTCTGCATATACTTGCCATATATTGGCATAATATGTTAATATATTTAAAATAAAACCATAGCACCACCATTAGCCTTTTCATGTGCATGGCGCACCCCCTAGAAGGCGCTCGCGCACCACAAGGGGTGCACGCACCACAGTTTTGGAACTACTGAGCTGACCATTTAATTGCACAAAATAATTTGATCACTTTGGAAATGAACTATAACATCTGTGGGACATACTACACTGATGAAGACAGCATGTTAGCATAACGATGAAGAATTTTCGCTGCGGCAGGTTGGTAAACTGGCGAGTTCTCCGGATATCTTCTCAGTTTGGTAGTAGATCAGTGAAATGTGTGTGGTCATTTAGTTTTCTTTTCCTCACCTTAGTTCCCAGTTTCAGGGCCACGCCCACACCTGAGCTGACCAGGACTCGAAGGGCTCTTGAAATCCCCAGCACTTGTAGGTTGTGTGTGTGTGTGTGTGTGTGTGTGTGTGTGTGTGTGTGTGTGTGTGTGTGTGTGTGTGTGTGTGTGTGTGTGTGTGTGTGTGTGTGTGTGTGTGTGTGTGTGTGTGTGTGTGTGTGTGTGTGAGAGAGACTGTGTGTGTGTGTGAGCGTGTGTTTTCTTTTAATTATTACAATAATTTTTTTAAACAATCTATTGTGATAGTACTCATTGCTATATAGTGTGTTTGTTCAGTAACAGGAGTCTCCATGTCTCCAGATTTTTATTAAACAGAAAATGCATTTTCAGAAACTGAAACTGAAACTGGGATACCAATTGTATCCAATCAGGATAGAACACGCAGTCAGGATACAGATTAAACAAGTGGAATTGTAAGTGATGACACAAACAAATGAGCAGACACAATTGGAACTGGAACACTATAAAATATGACGCTCATAAACCCGTTACTGAACAAACACTCTATAGCAATGATCAGAATAGTGATTTAACAAACTTTTTGTTTTAACCAAAACATATCACTTACCCTACCTTTAAACATTCCTTACATCATATAATTAACAGCATTTTCAGAGACTGCAACAATCTGTGCTTTTTGACCCCCAAGGCTCTTTCCAAGAGTAACAATTTGTACTACATTCTCAGATTCAAGTCTAGAACAACAGAGGCAGGTGGTTGCCATGTCAACCCACCAAAACCAGCAAAGTAAGATCACATTATTCACATAAGAGAGACAGCAACTGTTATTTCAAATGCATATACTATTGGCAATACTATGACATATCTTGTGCACTGACAGGCCCGAGTACATCCGTTGAACCCCACCAATGTAAGACCACATTACATGTAGCAGAAATGGAGTTGTGTTTTGGTTATTTTTCAATGTGCCTTATGTCAAATGATACTAATCTCTAATGGCATTGTTTTGTGACACATTTGTGTTTTAACAGATCCAAGCTTTGATCAAAGCTTGTTTGAGGAATGGAGTCAATCCTTATGGCCAAACACCTATCAAAGTAAGACTATGCACATTATTCATGCAGCAGAAATCATAAATGATGTGGCTATGCTGCATCACATGTGCCCTGGTCCAATAAGCCACCCCATGAAAACCAGACAGATCCAACCGTGTTTGATCCAAAGCAAAGGTAGTTATGTGTGACGTTGTATATGATGTGTCAAATGACACAAACCCTTGTAAAGATGAAAACAATGGGGGGGTCTTAACCCATTAAGACCTGGAACGCATCTGTGTTGCCTTAGCAGTTTTAACCACTTTAACCATTCTTTTAAACTTTACCTATTGAAAAATAGCAGATCTACAAGCTGGCACCGAGTGCCGCGCTAGCGAGTGCTGTGCTACTACTATTCTGCGGGTCCTTGACATGAAGATGTTTGAGCACCACTGATACGTTTTTCAGAAAACTGTTAGGATTTAAGACATTTTGTAGATTTTGGTCTCAGGTCTTAAATGTCTTGTGTTCAGGGAGACGCCCCAGCCTGACCTCCGGCCCTTCTACCAGCAGCCAGAGTCAAACTGAGTCATCTGCACACCTGCTGATGATGGACGACAACTTATACCAGCCCTCCCTCCACTCCTCTGCCTACTACACACACATCTACAACAACAAACAGTACCAGGTATACCGAACATGAATTATCACTGATGGGTCCATATATTCAGCTGTTTTAATGCCATGCCCCCTCCCCCACCCCACCCCATACACACCCAGTAGACTGGGTGATCCGGGGGTCTAACCAGCTACCTTCCGATTCCCAGACGGCCTCTCCCCACTCAGATATGGCCACCCCTTGAACCGTGTGTGTGTGTGTGTGTGTGTGTGTGTGTGTGTGTGTGTGTGTGTGCGTGCGTTTGTGCGTGTGTGTGTGTGTTAAAGAACATGACCGCTCAGGACCACATGCATTCCGGTGACTCGGTGGCCGTGAGTCAGGAGCTGAACTGTGCTCTGCGCCCCCTCTGCACCCTGGAGGACGACAGCACGTGCACTGAGAGTAAGACCAGTGGTGGAAAAGGTGCTACTTTAATAAAAGTATCAATACTGCAATATGGAAATACTCCGTTGCAAGTAAAAGTCCGGAATTCAAAATGTACTTGAGTGAAAGTAGAAAAGTAGGCCTATTGACATCAAAATGTACTTAAAGGACCACTTCACCACTTTTCAACATCTCTTCATATAATTGGTCCTCACTAATGTTCATGATAAAACACCACCATTCTTTCCTACTCAGTCTGTGTCTCATAGGAGGGCTTTGGGCAGTTCGGACACCCGTCCACCAGTGACATCATCATTAGGAAGATTTTTTTTTAAAACAAGATTTGTTTTAAAATATATTTAGATTTTTATTATCGTGAGAACGATGGCTTCAACTTTTGCATTGCAACTTTTCAGGAAAAGAAAACCTGCCGTTTCTATTAGCTTGGATTCACCATTGATGATGTCACTGGTGGACGGGTTTCTGAACTGCCCACAGCCTTCCTATGAGACACAGACTGAGTAGGAAAAAATGGTGGTATTTTATCATGAACATTAGTTAGGACCAATTATAGGAAGAGAAGTTGAAAAGTGGTGAAGTGGTCCTTTAAAGTGCCAAAAGTAGAAAGTTCTCATTGTGCAGAATTTCCCATTTCAAGTTTTCAAAAATCTTTTGAAAATAGCGACGTATTGTGAGCTTGTAGATCGTCTATTTTCAAAACGTGTTAGTTATACATATAATCTGCATGGCCTTGCAATTCCCGCTGTGTAATATACACCCTTGCACCTATGCAGGACGTTGAGCGATCATCAGCACAGTGAAAACTAGAAAAAGTGCCCTTCTGGGCACAGGTCTCCACCAGGAGGATAGGACTGTGTGAGATGTTTGGCAAAATGTTTAGGAGTAATATAAACATGTTTTTTTGTTTATTTGTTTTTTGCAACAATTTTCTTCATTTTGTTGAGGAAATGCAGAGCCAGATCAATCATAGCATCGTTCCAAAAATGTGTTTTGCAAATGTGTTTTGGAGCTATAACAGACCAATGTGAAAAGGATGGGATATATTCCTCAGCCTAGTAAGAAAATGTGTGAAAGATTTCACGTAAATTGCATGCTGCGTTCATGATTTGAGGCTTTTGTTCAAAACGGGGCAATCTTGCAAACTGTGAAAGCCAATTATAGCCAATTAGGATGGAATATGAAATATCGGACAGATCCGACTTGAGCACATGACCATAGAGATACTGTGTAACGATTTGTGAGATTTTTGGACAGAATCTGGAGGAGTAATATCAAAAAGTTTGTTTTACAAAAGTCGGCCTCCTGGTGGCGCTATAAAAGGCAGATGCGGAAAATGCAGGTCAAAGGTTTGTTCTTGGCCTCTAGATTAGCTGGTAACGGACGGACGGAAGGACGGACACACGGACGGAGCGCAAAACATACTCTCTCCCCATGCCTTCGGCCTGGTGGAGACAACAAATACAAAAAATTTAAAAACAGACAATACAACACAAATCAATAAATAGTAAATTAATTTGACTCAATCAGAAAACACATTGAGTTTCTCTCTGCTGATCTTACTTACCTCCTCTCTCATCCCACTCCTATACAGTGTGCAAAGTGGAGGTCTCATCTGAACAGCAGGAGAGGAGCCCCAGCGAGGTCCAGGAGCAACTAGAACCTCCACAGATTAAAGATGAACAGGACGACCAACTTATAAGACCAGAGGAGGCTATTGGGTCAACATTCACACTACCAGCAGTGAACGGTGAAGACGATGATGCAAGTGGAGACACAAAGCCTCTAGCCAGCACATCTACTGAACACATGACAACACAAGCTGATTTAGAGGACTGTGGAACACCAGAACCAGCTAGTGATGTCCAGAGGGGTTCCGCACACTGTTCTCAATCTGACATCACTGAAGACAGTGATCATTGGGACGGAGAGGAGGAGACCAAGGAAGGTCCATCAAATGACACACTGAAATCACACAAGACACAAAATGTCAACGTCTGTGGTCAAAATGATGGTCTGGAAAAAGACACGGGGACACATGCAGGAGAAAAAACATTTACTTTTACAGTTGGTGAAAGGAACTTCAGCCACTTAGCTGCTCTGAAGACACGCATGAGGACTCATACCAGGGAAAAAATATTTGTGTGTACAGTCTGTGAATTGAGATTCCGTGACAATGGACATCTGAAGTCACACATGAGGACTCATACAGGGGAAAAACCCTTTGTTTGTAACATATGTGAACAAAGATTCAGTCAACATGGAAATCTGAAGTCACACATGAGGACTCATACAGGGGAAAAACCCTTTGTTTGTAACGTTTGTGAACAAAGATTCAGTCGACATGTAAATCTGAAGTCACACATGAGGACTCATACAGGGGAAAACCCCTTTGTTTGTAACATTTGTAAACAAAGATTCCGTGAAAATGGAAGTCTGAAGTCACACATGGGGACTCATACAGGGGAAAAACCCTTTGTTTGTAACATTTGTGAACAAAGATTCAGTCGACATGGAAATCTGAAGTCACACATGAGGACTCATACAGGGGAAAAACCCTTTGTTTGTAACGTTTGTGAACAAAGATTCCGTGAAAATGGACATCTGAAGTCACACATGAGGACTCATACAGAGGAAAAACCCTTTGTTTGTAACATTTGTGAACAAAGATTCAGTCGACATGGAAATCTGAAGTCACACATGAGGACTCATACAGGGGGAAAACCCTTTGTTTGTAAAGTTTGTGAACAAAGATTCAGTCAACATGGACATCTGAGGAGTCACATGAGGACTCATACCGGGGAAAAACCATTTGTTTGTAAAGTTTGTGAACAAAGATTCAGTCACAATGGAAGTTTGAAGTCACACATGAGGACTCATACAGGGGAAAAACCCTTTGCTTGTAAAGTTTGTGAACAAAGATTCAGTGACAATGGAAGTCTGAAGAGACACATGAGGACTCATCATACAGGGGAAAAAACCTTTGTTTGTAAAGTTTGTGACCAAAGATTCAGTGAAAATGGAAGTCTGAAGTCACACATGAGGACTCATCATACAGGGGAAAAAACCTTTGTTTGTAAAGTTTGTGAACAAAGATTCAGTCAACATAAAAGTCTGAAGAAACACATGGGGACTCATGCAGGGGAAAAACCTTTTGCTTGTAAAGTTTGTGAACAAAGATTCAGTGACAATGGAAGTCTGAAGTCACACATGAGGACTCATACAGGGGGAAAACCCTTTGCTTGTAAAGTTTGTGAACAAAGATTCAGCGGAAAAGGAACTCTGAAGAGACACATGAGGACTCATACATTTGCGTGTACAGTATGTGAACAAAGATTCAGTCTAAATGAAAATCTGAAGAGACACATGAGGACTCATACAATGGAAAAAACATTTGCGTGTACAGTGTGTCAAAGCAACTTCAGCCAAAATGCTGCTCTGAAGACACACATGAAGACTCATACAGGGATACCCTTTGAGTGTACATTTTGTGAACAATCATTCAATCAATATAAAGATCTGAAGTCACACATGAGGACGAGTCATCCATGGATATAGAAAACTCTTTCTCACCATCCGGTAGTCTGACTCTCACTGACCTATCTGGGTTTGATACACCAGGAGAATGTTGCAGCCTAAATGCATGTTAAGCACTTTCAACCGGGCATCCCTAAGTGAAAGTTTTGCTTTTTTTGTTTGCTGAAATGGCAGATGTATAACTTTACTTTACTAAGCACATACATTGTTAAGTCTTGTGTAGGAGGAATAATGGTCTGGAGATGTTTTTCATAATAGTTAAGACTACGACCCTTGGTTAAGTTACAGGAAAATGTACAATACATCATACAATGATGATGATGATTCTGCTCTTCCACCTCTGTGGAAAGAGATTTAGGTCATAAGGTGACCTAAAAGAGAAATTGGCTAGAAACTTTCCACACCGTGTCAATAACTTTTAAAATGCATTGCAGCATTCTTATGGACATGGTGTGTAAAAAGCTTTCTACAAAATATCCTCCTGCTGTTGTTTTGTCACAATCCATATATCAGTATACATAAATGTATACAAATTCTATGCCGATACCGATACCTTTGTTTAAAATAACAATTTAGCCGATACTGATACCGAAATATGTTTTAGTTTTTGTTGTTTTTATTTCCACCTTTTGTGCCAGCCTGCCAGGGAATTGGGGAAACAAATACATCTTCAATACAAGAAATTAATGTTCAGAATCTACAGCTTGGTAGGCTGCAGATAACCAACACACCAACATAGCCAACACAAAATATATGCTTATCAACAACAGATCGATATCGGCTACTGCCATCGGTTAATGTCAGTTTTATTTACCGATAACGATATTGACCGATAATGGCATATCATCCGATACCGATATGTGGTCGATAAATCGGTGCATCCCTAATAATTACTGTATAGTATGCAGCATATCCTGGTAATTCCTCTTTGGCCCAATTTATGTAGACATAGCACTCTATAGTGTATACTCATAGTTTCATTGTATACAGACATAATGTTAGGTTATTAGCTTACTTATGATTCTTGATTACAATTTTTATGTATTTGATATATTACCATGTGTTCTTGCTGTAGGCCTACTGTAAATCGCTCTGCATTAAGAGCATCAGTCTGTTAACTGTCTACATTGTAATTGTAATTTGTACAGTAGGTTCAAGTCAACTGCTACTGTTTTGCTCCTTTGTTTTGTTTGAGTTGTCATTGTTTTTGGTTGTAAAACTATAATCGGGTTATTTATTTTTGTGATTGAAAACACCTGACAGAATCTAATCTCACCTTCAAATTAACTGCTAGAAGTTTGTATACTTTTGCCACTTGTAGAAATATTAATATTGGATGATTTTCCTCAATAAATAAATGACAATGCATGTATCACGTTTTTGTCTTGTTTGTTTAAGTGGGTTCTACTTTAGGATGTGTAAAAGTCTGATGGGTTTTTTTTTTAGATCATATTTATGCAGAAATATAGAACATTATAAAGGATTCTACACCTTCAATCACATTCCCATGTGATTCCGCAGCTCTGTAGCTGAACTAGGGAAGGGAAGCGCTTGATTTTTTTTACAAACTCTGACCGTGCGGGCGTCTAAGCACCGCCCTCGCTCACATGACTGTGAATGGGTGGCTCCGGGTGGCCTTGTAAAAACGGCAAGCGCCTCCTATTCCCACCGGCTGGCTGGACTGCATGGCCGAGTAAACAAGGAAGTGTGGCTCGCTCTGGTGGGCGGAAAGTGTAACTACCGGTACTTTTGTGAATTTGGAACAGTTTTATGATGTTATATTGTTATTATTCTGGTGGGGAGTGAGAAAATGATACAACACCACCGGCTCATACAGGGAGAAGGGAGTCTATAACGTCCTAGGACTATATTTGGTCGGTCCTCTAAGTCAGCATGCGTACCATACCGGTTTGTTTTTGAAACGGACAAAGTTCGGCATTTTCAAACGGACCATGGTCAGTTTGTTTGTTTGATCTGCACCAGAATTAGAACTCACGTTAATTCACACCAGCCGGACCAAAGGAGCAAGCGGACCATGGTCCACTGCGGCTGATGCAGCATTGGTGCTGTGAATGAGGCTGGGTAATATTCAGATTAATTGGCAGCCATATAGCATCAATAGATAGAAAGTAAGTCTAACCCAACTGTATTCATAAAAAAGTGCTGTAGTATAGTAGGCCTACATTCTTTTAAAAATGAATCCAAATGAAGAACCATATTTCTGGCTAATTGGACATCTGAACAATGTTGACAACTCTCTTATGGGGGTCACTTTCATAATACTACTGTTAAGGCCTACTTACATTTGGGGGGCCTTGAGTTGACATGAAAATGTGATGTACATCATAACCTGCTAGATTCAGTTCCAATACACGACAATCATCATATCTCTTGGGAAGTAAATGGGAGTGTAGACAAGTTTGTGTTGTTGCTAAACACCTGGAACGCAACTGTGTCGCCTTTCCTTTACTTTTAACCACATTAACCATTATTTGAAACTTTAGCCATTAAAAAATAGCAGATCTGCAAGCTCATAACGCACCACAGAGTGCCGTGCTACAAGCTTGTGGATCTGCTATTGTTTAATGTGCAAATCTTTGAATATATATTCTTTCACAGCAAACATTTTTAACTCAAATATTGGCATCTGGGGGGTCTGATGAGGGTCCGCGGCCAAACACAGATCATTTTGGGGGTCCTTGACATGAAAATGTTTGAGCACCACTGAACAAGTTTTTCAGAAAACTGTCAAGATTTAGAAGACATTTTGTAGATTTTGATCTCAGGTCTTAAATGCCTTGTGTTCAGGGAGACGCCCCAGCCTGACATCCGGCCCCTTTACCAACAGCCAGAGTCAAACTGAGTCATCTGCACACCTGCTGATGATGGACGACAACTTATACCAGCCCTCCCTCCACTCCTCTGCCTACTACACACACATCTACAACAACCAACAGTACCAGGTATACCAAACATGTCCAGTCTGGGAATTATCACTGATGGGTCCATATATTCAACTGTTTTAATTTCATGCCCCCTCCCTCCCCCACCCCACCCCACCTCATACACACCCAGGATACTGGTTGATCCGGGGGTCTAAAGGCCTATTCATAGCCCAGTTTTCGGTGAAGACGTGACCACCGAAAACTAAAACGTGACGTGACGTCACGCCGAGGTGATCACTGCTCACACAACACGTTTTTTCTAACCAAACGGTGGTCACCTCTTCACCGAAAACTGGACTATGAATAGGCCAGCTACCTTCCGATTCCCAGACGGCCTCTCCCCACTCAGCTATGGCCGCCACCTTGAAGTGTGTGTGTGTGTGTGTGTGTGTGTGTGTGTGTGTGTGTGTGTGTGTGTGTGTGTGTGTGTGTGTGTGTGTGTGTGTGTGTGTGTGTGTGTGTGTGCGTGTGCGTGTGTGTGTGTTAAAGCACATGCCCAACAGTGACAGCGGTCCATCCAGTCACAACATGACCGCTCAGAGTCAGGACCACATGCATTCTGGTGACTCGGCGGCCCTGAGTCAGGAGCTGAACTCTGCTCTGCGTCCCCTCTGCACCCTGGAGGACGACAGCACGTGCACTGAGAGTAAGACCAGTGGTGGAAAAATTGCATGCTCAAATGTTTTACTTAAGTAAAAGTATCAATACTGCAATATAGAAATACTCAGTTGCAAGTAAAAGCCCGGAATTCAAAATCTACTTGATGTATTGACATCATAATGTATTTAAAGTGCCAAAAGTAGAAAGTAGTCATTGTGCAGAATTTCCCATTTCAAGTTTATGCGACACATTGTGAGCTTGTAGATCGGCTATTTTCAAATGGCCGAAATGTATATAGGGCTGAAGTCGTTAACGTATGTTTTGTAATAATAATCAAAATCTACAAAGACATCTAGACAGTAAAAGTACAATATTTGGCTCTGAAATGTAGTGAAGTAGAAGTAAAAGTACTACAAATTTGACATACTCAAGTAAAGTAGAAATACCTCAAAATTGTACTTAAGTACAGAACTGTCTTAAGTAAAAGTACTTAGTTACTTTCCACCACTGAATAAGACAGGCTGTGAGTAGCCATTATGTGTACACACTCACTCCACTTGTGCCTCATCAATGGAGCAATCAAAGCAATTGCTCCACTAGTTAACTCACACACTGTAGGCTACTGCACATCACTCTCATTTGTCTGTGAAACTACAGCAGTCCCGCCTTTGCACTTAGGCTGGCGAAGGTCTGCGTAGGTTAAAGTTAATTCATACTTGTGCTTTCAGAGTGCAGGCTGGACCACAGGGAGAAAAGAGAGTGTAATGTCCGCCAGGATGGGAGGAGGGATTGCTTGTTTTGGTTAAATGGTTCATGTGATAACCTATTCCCTCCGCTGTGGCTTGCTAACTTAACTAGGATAGTGCAGTGGCTGTAGCCATCGGCTGATCAGCGCTAGTGTTGATTTCATCGTCTACTAAAACTATGACGAAAAATGGTCGTCGACTACCTTTTTCACCAAGGAAAATTAAATAAAAACGAAATAAAAACTAAACTATGATGACTAAAACTAAGAACTAAATATATTGACAATTTTGTCAACATATTAAAAGTAGACTAAAATGTTAGGGAGGGACTAGTGGATAAGAGATCCAGTAGAACTAAACGACGAGTCATTTTATGCTTGGTTGCATGCTGAAAATAGCAGATCTACAAGCTCACGGTTGCATTGTGAGCTCGTAGATCTGCTAAGTCGACTAAACAAAATCAACTGTAGATTCAGTCTACTAAAATTGTATGATATTTAGTCGACTAAAACTAGACCAACAATAAAACATTTCAGGTGACTAGAATGTGACTAAAACTAAATAAAAATGTGCTGTCAAAAACAACACTGTTCAGCGCACAACTGTCTGAGTTTTCATTTGTAATATACTGATACATATGCATGGCCTTAAAAGTCCCGCTGCTGTGTAATTTACACCCTTGCACCTACGCAGGACGTTGAGCGATCATCAGCACAGTGAAAACAAATATATTATTATATATATTATACAGACTTATAGCATGTTACGTAGACAGCACTAGAATTGCATTTTATGTAGTCATAGCACTTTATAGTATATATGTATAGTATAGTATAGTATGTATAGTTTTAGTTTATATGTATAGTTTCATTATATAGATATTCCACTGTTACGTTCTTCGCTTACGCATGTTTCATGATAACTACTTTTTATGTATGTGATGTATTGCCATGTTTTTTGTTCTTGCTTATTGTACGTCGCTCTGGATTAAGAGCGTCTGCTAAATTATAAATTGTAAATTGTCAAAATTACAGAACAGCTGATAATACATCCATGATACACCTCAAAGTACCTATACAATATATACAACAAGTCTCCAAAATCGTACACTAATATTAACCGGGCGCAACATTTTGCACAGAACAAATACACAATATACAATATAGACAGATAAATATATATTACCTCCTCTCTCATCCCACTCCTATACAGTGTGCAAAGTGGAGGTCTCATCTGAACAGCAGGAGAGGAGCCCCAGCGAGGTCCAGGGGCAACTAGAACCTCCACAGATTAAAGAGGAACAGGACGACCAACTTAAAAGACCAGAGGAGGCTATTGGGTCAACATTGACACTACCAGCGGTGAAAGGTGAAGACGATGATGCAAGTGGAGACACAAAGCCTCTAGCCAGCACATCTACTGAACACATGACAACACAAGCTGATTTAGAGGACTGTGGAACACCAGAACCAGCTAGTGATGTCCACTGTTCTCAATCTGACATCACTGAAGACAGTTATCATTGGGACGGAGAGGAGGAGACCAAGGAAGGTCCATCAAATGACACACTGAAATCACACAATGTCAACGTCTGTGGTCAAAAGCATGGTCTCGAAAAAGACACGGGGACACATGCAGGAGAAGAAACATTTTCTTTTACAGTTGGTGAAAGGAACTTCAGCCACATAGCTGCTCTGAAGACACGCATGAGGACTCATACCAGGGAAAAACCCTTTGTTTGTAAAGTTTGTGACCAAAGATTCAGTCACAATGGAAGTCTGAAGTCACACATGAGGACTCATACAGGGGAAAAACCCTTTGTTTGTAAAGTTTGTGAACAAAGATTCAGTCACAGTGGAAGTCTGAAGACACACATGGGGACTCATGCAGGGGAAAAACCTTTAGCTTGTAAAGTTTGTGAACAAAGATTCAGCCGAAAAGGAAATCTGAAGAGACACATGAGGACTCATACAGGGGAAAAACCCTTTGTTTGTAAAGTTTGTGAACAAAGATTCAGTCACAGTGGCAGTCTGAAGAAACACATGGGGACTCATGCAGGGGAAAAACCTTTTGCTTGTAAAGTTTGTGAACAAAGATTCAGCCGAAAAGGAACTCTGAAGAGACACATGAGGACTCATACATTTGCGTGTACAGTATGTGAACAAAGATTCAGTCTAAATGAAAATCTGAAGAGACACATGAGGACTCATACAATGGAAAAACCATTTGCGTGTACAGTGTGTCAAAGCAACTTCAGTCAAAATGCTGCTCTGAAGACACACATGAAGACTCATAGGCCTACAGAGAATATACCCTTTGAGTGTACATTTTGTGAACAATCATTCAATCAATATAAAGATCTGAAGTCACATATGAGGACGAGTCATCTATGGATATAGAAAACGAATAAATAAACAAATATTAAGTAACTCTTTCTCACCATCCGGTAGTCTGACTCTCACTGACCTATATCTGGGTTTCATACATACATACCAGGAGAATGTTGCCTAAATGCATGTTAGCACCCTAAGTGAAAGTTTAGCTTTTTATTATTTTCTTGCGGAAATGGCAGGTGTATAAGCTCACTTGTACATTGGCTATATTTACAACAAAGCACATACATTGTTAAGTCTTGTGTAGGAGGAATAATGGTCTGGGGATGTTTTTCATAGTTAAGACTACGACCCTTGGTTAAGTTAAGGGAAAATGTACAATACATCATACAATGATGATGATGATTCTGCTCTTCCACCTCTGGAAAGAGATTTAGGTCATAAGGTGACCTAAAAGAGAAATTGCCTAGAAACTTTCCACACCGTGTCGATAACTTTTACTGCAGCATTCTTATGGACATGGTGTGTAAAAAGCTTTCTACAAAATATCCTCCTGCTGTTGTTTTGTCACAATCCATATATATGTATCAATATACATAAATGTATAAAACTTCTTGGCCGATACCGTTGTTTAAAATAACAATTTAGCCGATAGCCGATACTGATACCGAAATATGTTTTAGTTTTTGTTGTTTTTATTTCCACCTTTTGTGCCAGCCTGCCAGGGAAACAAATACATCTTCAATCCAAGACATTAATATTCAGAATCTACAGCTTGGTAGGCTGCAGATAACCAACACACCAACATAGCCAACACAAAATATATGCTTATCAACAACAGATCGATATCGGCTACTGCCATCGGTTAATGTCAGTTTGTCAGTCGAAAACGATATTGACCGATAATGGCATATCATCCGATACCGATATGTGGTCGATAAATCGGTGCATCCCTAATAATTACTGTATAGTATGCAGCATATCCTGGTAATTTCTCTTTGGCCCAATTTATGTAGACATAGCACTCTATAGTGTATACTCATAGTTTCATTGTATACAGACTGTTAGACATAATGTTAGGTTATTAGCTTACTTATGATTCTTGATTAGCCTACAATTTTTATGTATTTGATATATTACCATGTGTTCTTGCTGTACTGTAAATCGCTCTGCATTAACAGCGTCAGTCTGTTAACTGCCTAAATTGTAATTGTAATTTGTACAGTAGGTTCAACTGCTGCTGTTTTGCTCCTTTGTTTTGTTTGAGTTGTCATTGTTTTTGGTTGTAGCCTATTGTAAAACTATAAATCGGGTTATTTATTTTTGTGATTGAAAACACCTGACAGAATCTAATCTCGCCTTCAAATTAACTGCTAGAAGTTTGTATACTTTTGCCACTTGCAGAAATATTAATATTGGATGATTTTCCTCAATAAATAAATGACAATGCATGTATCACGTTTTTGTCTTGTTTGTTTAAGTGGGTTCTACTTTAGGATGTGTAAAAGTCTGATGTTTTTTTTATCATATTTATGCAGAAATATAGTACATTATGAAGGATTCTACACCTTCAATCACATTCCCAGGTGATTCCGCAGCTCTGTAGCAGTGTAGCTGAACTAGGGAAGGGGAGTGCTTGATTATTTTTACAAACTCTGACCGTGCGGGCGTCTAAGCACCGCCCTCGCTCATATGACTGTGAATGGGTGGCTCCGGGTGGCCTTGTAAAAACGGTAAGCGCCTCCTATTCCCCCCGGCTGGCTGGACTGCATGGCCGAGTAAACAAGGAAGTGTGGCTCGCTCTGGTGGGTGGAAAGTGTAACTACCGGTACTTTTGTGAATTTGGAACAGTTTTATGATGTTATATTGTTATTATTCTGGTGGGGAGTGAGAAAATTATACAACACCACCGGCTCATACAGGGAGAAGGGAGTTATAACGTCCTAGCCTAGGCCTATATTTGGCCGGTCCTCTAAGTCAGCATGCGTACCATACCGGTTTGTTTTTTAAACGGACCAAGTTCGGGATTTTCAAACGGACCATGGTCAGTTTGTTTGATCTGCACCAGAATTAGAATGCACGTTAATTCACACCAGCCGGACCAAAGGAGCAAGCGGACCATAGTCCACTGCGGCTGATGCAGCATTGGTGCTGTGAATGAGGCTGGGTAATATTCAGATTACTTGACAGCCATATAGCATCAATAGAAAGTAAGTTCAACCCAACTGTATTCATAAAAAAGTTCCGTATAGTAGGCCTACATTCGGTTAAAAATGAATCAAAGTGAAGAACCATATTTCTGGCTAATTGTATCTGAACAATGTTGACAACTCTCTTATGGGGGTCACTTTCATAATAGGCTACTTTCATACTGGTCTACTTACATTTGGGGGGCCTTGAGTTGACATGAAAATGTGATGTACATCATCATATCTCTTGGGAAGTAAATGGGAGTGTAGACGAGTTTGTGTTGCTAAACACCTGGAACGCAACTGTGTCGCCTTTCCTTTCCTTTTAACCACATTAACCATTATTTGAAACTTTAGCCATTGAAAAATAGCAGATCTGCAAGCTACCACCGAGTGCCGCACTACGAGCTTGTAGATCTGCTATTGTTTAATGTGCAAATCTTTGAATATATATTCTTTCACAGCGAACATTTTTATTATTATTTTTTCTAAACAAATTATCCCACGATTTTGTAACCCATTTTTCACCCCTGTGTCAATTATCTAATGTGATCCTGGGCTCTACACACCCTCCGCCAACCTAGTCCCCATGTATGGGGGACATGGGGAGAGCAACAGACTTGAACTCATGCTTCCTTCATGCCTGAGTGTCCAAGTCGCTCCTTTACACCTGACAGGGGGGAGTTTCCCTGGTTGGACGTAGCGCGTGGAAGGAACACGTTATTCCAACCAGTTCCTTTCCCCTCCATCAGGCGCCCCGGCTGGCCAGGGGGAGGCAGTTTAGAGACCAGGATTACTGCATGTTTTATACCTACCCTAGGGGACACGGGGAGAACATGCAAACTCCACACAGAAAGGCCCTTTCGCCAACCCCGCCTCGGGTATGGGCACTGATGACGCGGAGGAGGAAACACGCCGCCAGCACCCACAGCGTCCCGAGCGGGAATCGAACCCAGGACCTTCTAGCTGTGAGGCAACAGCACTACCAACTGTGCCACCGTGCCCCCAGCGAACATTTTTAACTCAAATATTGGCATCTGGGGGGTCTGATGGGGGTCCGCGGCCAAACACAGATCATGTTGGGGGTCCTTGACATGAAAATGTTTATGCACCACTAAACACGTTTTTCAGAAAACTGTCAGGATTTAGAAGGCATTTTGTAGATTTTGGTCTCAGGTCTTAAATGCCTTGTGTTCAGGGAGACGCCCCAGCCTGACATCCAGCCCCTCTACCAACAGCCAGAGTCAAACTGAGTCTTCTGCACACCTGCTGATGATGGACGACAACTTATACCAGCCCTCCCTCCACTCCTCTGCCTACTACACACACATCTACAACAACCAACAGTACCAGGTATACCAAACATGAATTATCACTGATGGGTCCATATATTCAGCTGTTTTAATGTCATGCCCCCTCCCCCACCCCACCCCACCCCACCCCATACACACACAGTATACTGGTTGATCCGGGGGTCTAAAGGCCTATTCATAGCCCAGTTTTCGGTGAAGAGGTCACTGCTCACACAACGCGTTTTTGCACCGTTTCGGTGGTCACCTCTTCAGCGAAAACTGGACTATGAATAGGCCAGCTACCTTGCGATTCCCAGACGGCCTCTCCCCACTCAGCTATGGCCGCCACCTTGAAGTGTGTGTGTGTGTGTGTGTGTGTGTGTGTGTGTGTGTGTGTGTGTGTGTGTGTGTGTGTGTGTTAAAGCACATGCCCAACAGTGACAGTGGTCTATCCAGTCACAACATGACCGCTCAGAGTCAGGACCACATGCATTCTGGTGACTCGGCGACCCTGAGTCAGGAGCTGAACTGTGCTCTGCGCCCCCTCTGCACCCTGGAGGACGACAGCACGTGCACTGAGAGTAAGACCAGTGGTGGAAAAATTGCATGCTCAAATGTTTTACTTAAGTAAAAGTATCAATACTGCAATATAGAAATCAGTTGCAAGTAAAAGCCCGGAATTCAAAATCTACTTGATGTATTGACATCATAATGTATTTAAAGTGCCAAAAGTAGAAAGTAGTCATTGTGCAGAATTTCCCATTTCAAGTTTATGCGACACATTGTGAGCTTGTAGATCGGCTATTTTCAAATGGCCGAAATGTATATAGGGCTGAAGTGGTTAACGTATGTTTTGTAATAATAATCAAAATCTACAAAGACATCTAGACAGTAAAAGTACAATATTTGGCTCTGAAATGTAGTGAAGTAGAAGTAAAAGTACTACAAATTTGACATACTCAAGTAAAGTAGAAATACCTCAAAATTGTACAGTACTGTCTTAAGTAAAAGTACTTAGTTACTTTCCACCACTGAATAAGACAGGCTGTGAGTAGCCATTATGTGTACACACTCACTCCACTTGTGCCTCATCAATGGAGCAATCAAAGCTCCACTAGTTAACTCACACACTGTAGGATACTGCACATCACTCTCATTTGTCTGTGAAACTACAGCAGTCCCGCCTTTGCACTTAGGCTGGCGAAGGTCTGCGTAGGTTAAAGTTAATTCATACTTGTGCTTTCAGAGTGCAGGCTGGACCACAGGGAGAAAAGAGAGTGTAATGTCCGCCAGGATGCAAGGAGGGACTGCTTGTTTTGGTTAATTGGTTGATGTGATAACCTATTCCCTCCGCTGTGGCTTGCTAACTTAACTAGGATAGTGCAGTGGCTGTGGCCATCGGCTGATCAGCGCTAGTGATGATTTCATCGTCTACTAAAACTATGACGAAAAATGGTCGTCTTTTCACCAAGGAAAACGAAATAAAAACGAAATAAAAACTAAACTATGATGACTAAAACTAAGAACTAAATATATTGACAATTTTGTCAACACATTAAAAGTAGACTAAAATGTTAGGGAGGGACTAGTGGAGAAGAGATCCAGTAGAACTAAACAACAAGTCATTTTATGCTTGGTTGCATGCTGAAAATAGCAGATCTACAAGCTCACGGTTGCATTGTGAGCTCGTAGATCTGCTATTTTTAGCATGCAACCAAGTCTAGAATCAGCCATTACGACGCCATCAAGCCCCGCTAATATACATTTTAAAGGAGCATTCAGTGATTTCGGTGATTTGGAAAACCACCCAGTCCGCCCCGGTAACAAAATGTGCACATGCACGCTCTACAGTGGGGGGAAGTGCAACAGGCCAACAGCACGTGCACCAAGGCCCGCCCCCACTCGATCATGATTGGAGGAAGGCCCCACTCATCCTGATTGGATGAAGGTTTTGCCACCCGCCACCAAAACTGAAACTAGGGTTTTTTGACCCCAGGGGCTCACTGGGGACAGGGAGGAACTCCTTATATGGTCAGCACACTCTATAGTAGGGAGGATTATCCAGAGAAAAATAAAAAATAAGTGATATTTGAATTAAGTCAAATCACTGAATATAACTTTAATCAACAGTAGATTTAGTCTACTAAAATTGTATGATATTTATTCGACTAAAACTAGACCAACAATAAAACATTTCAGGTGACTAGAATGTGACTAAAACTAAATAAAAATTAGCTGTCAAAAACAACACTGTTCAGCGCACAACTGAGTTTTCATTTGTAATATACTGATACATATGCATGGCCTTGCAATTCCTGCTGTGTAATTTACACCCTTGCACCTACGCAGGACGTTGAGCGATCATCAGCACAGTGAAAACAAATAAAAAATGTAAAAACAAAACAGAATGTTACAAAACAAATCAATACGTAGTAAATCATTTTGACCCAATCGGAAAACACATTGAGTTGCTCTCTGCTGATTTCTTTTTTTTAACCTTTATTTAACCAGTAAAAACACATTGAGACTGAGTATCTTTTAAAAGTGGGAACTGGCCAAGAGGCAGAAATAAAATTACCCTTCAATGCTACATTGTACATGCTACATTGTACATGCACTACATTGCACTTACCCTAGCCCCTTAGATAGAACTTTATGTAGACTTAGATAGCATTTTATACAGACTTATAGCATGTTACGTAGACAGCACTAGAATTGCATTTTATGTAGTCATAGCACTTTATAGTATATATGTATAGTATAGTATGTATAGTTTATATGTATAGTTTCATTATATAGATATTCCACTGTTACGTTCTTAGCTTACGCATGTTTAATGATAACTACTTTTTATGTATCTGATGTATTGCCATGTTTTTTGTTCTTGCTTATTGTACGTCGCTCTGGATTAAGAGCGTCTGCTAAATGCCTAAATTATAAATTGTACATGTAAAAATTACAGAACAGCTGATAATACATCCATGATACACCTCAAAGTACCTATACAATATATACAACAAGTCTCCAAAATCGTACACTAATAGTAACCGGGCACAACATTTTGCACAGAACAAATACATGATATACAATATAGACAGATAAATATATATTACCTCCTCTCTCATCCCACTCCTATACAGTGTGCAAAGTGGAGGTCTCATCTGAACAGCAGGAGAGGAGCCCCAGCGAGGTCCAGGTGCAACTAGAACCTCCACAGATTAAAGAGGAACAGGACGACCAACTTAAAAGACCAGAGGAGGCTATTGGGTCAACATTGACACTACCAGCGGTGAAAGGTGAAGACGATGATGCAAGTGGAGACACAAAGCCTCTAGCCAGCACATCTACTGAACACATGACAACACAAGCTGATTTAGAGGACTGTGGAACACCAGAACCAGCTAGTGATGTCCAGAGGGGTTCCTCACACTGTTCTCAATCTGACATCACTGAAGACAGTGATCATTGGGACGGAGAGGAGGAGACCAAGGAAGGTCCATCAAATCACACACTGAAATCACACAAGACTCACAATATCAACGTCTGTGGTCAAAATGATGATCTGGAAAAAGACACGGGGACACATGCAGGAGAAGAAACATTTTATTTTACAGTTGGTGAAAGGAACTTCAGCCACTTAGCTGCTCTGAAGACACGCATGAGGACTCATACCAGGGAAAAAATATTTGTGTGTACAGTCTGTGAATTGAGATTCAGCTACAGTGGAAATCTGAAGACACACATGAGGACTCATACAGGGGAAAAACCCTTTGTTTGTAACGTTTGTGAACAAAGATTCAGTGAAAATGGAAGTCTGAAGAGACACATGAGGACTCATACCGGGGAAAAACCCTTTGTTTGTAACGTTTGTGAACAAAGATTCAGTCAAAATGAAAGTCTGAAGTCACACATGAGGACTCATACAGGGGAAAAACCTTTTGCTTGTAAAGTTTGTGAACAAAGATTCAGTGACAATGGAAGTCTGAAGAGACACATGAGGACTCATACTGGGGAAAAACCCTTTGTTTGTAAAGTTTGTGAACAAAGATTCAGTCTACATAAAAGTCTGAAGAAACACATGGGGACTCATGCAGGGGAAAAACCATTTGCGTGTACAGTGTGTCAAAGCAACTTCAGCCAAAATGCTGCTCTGAAGACACACATGAAGACTCATAGGCCTACAGGGAATATACCCTTTGAGTGTACATTTTGTGAACAATCATTCAGTCAATATAAAGATCTGAAGTCACACATGAGGACGAGTCATCCATGGATATAGAAAACTATTTCTCACCATCCGGTAGTCTGACTCTCACTGACCTATCTGGGTTTGCTACACCAGGAGAATGTTGCAGCCTAAATGCATGTTAAGCACTTTCAAGTGAAAGTTTAGCTTTTTTTTGTTTGCTGAAATGGCAGATGTATAACTTTACTTTACTAAGCACATACATTGTTAAGTCTTGTGTAGGAGGAATAATGGTCTGGAGATGTTTTTCATAATAGTTAAGACTACGACCCTTGGTTAAGTTACGGGAAAATGTACAATACATCATACAATGATGATGATGATTCTGCTCTTCCACCTCTGGAAAGAGATTTAGGTCATAAGGTGACCTAAAAGAGAAATTGGCTAGAAACTTCCCACACTGTGTCGATAACTTTTAAAATGCATTGCAGCATTCTTTTGGACATGGTGTGTAAAAAGCTTTCTACAAAATATCCTCCTGCTGTTGTTTTGTCACAATCCATATATCAGTATACATAAATGTATAATAATTCTATGCCGATACCGATACCTTTGTTTAAAATAACAATTTAGCCGATACTGATACCGAAATATGTTTTAGTTTTTGTTGTTTTTATTTCCACTTTTTGTGCCAGCCTGCCAGGGAATTGGGGAAACAAATACATCTTCAATACAAGAAATGAATGTTCAGAATCTACAGCTTGGTAGGCTGCAGATAACCAACACACCAACATAGCCAACACAAAATATATGCTTATCAACAACAGATCGATATCTGCTACTGCCATCGGTTAATGTCAGCTTTATTTACCGATAACGATATTGACCGATAATGGCATATCATCCAATACCGATATGTGGTCGATAAATCGGTGCATCCCTAATAATTACTGTATATACTGTATTACCATGTGTTCTTGCTGTACTGTAAATCGTTCTGGATTTAAGAGCGTCAGTCTGTTAACTGCCTAAATTGTAATTGTAATTTGTACAGTAGGTTCAACTGCTTCTGTTTTGCTCCTTTGTTTTATTTGAGTTGTCATTGTTTTTGGTTGTAGCCTATTGTAAAACTAACCGCGTTATTTATTTTTGTGACAGAATCTAATCTCACCTTCAAATTAACTGCTAGAGGTTTGCATACTTTTGCCACTTGCAGAAATATTAATATTGGATGATTTTCCTCAATAAATAAATGACCATAATGTATCATGTTTTTGTTTGGTTAAGTAGGTTCTACTTTAGGATGTGTAAAAGTCTGATGTTTTTTAGATCATATTTATGCAGAAATATAGAACACAACTAAAGGATTCACAAACTTTAAAGCACCACTGACACGAGTTAAAGGATAAAGTTTAGGATACTTGGGGAAAATAGCAGATTGCACACGTCAGCTGGTAAATTGGCTATTTTCTTTTTTTTAAATGTTTTTTTTTCGGCTTAATTTTTTTATAGTGGGAGAGACAGTAGGCTGACAGGAAATGGGGGAGAGGGATGGGGGAGTGACATGCAGTAAAGGCCGTCGCGTTTGGGAGTCAAGCCTGCGGCACACTGCCAGGCTCGGGCTACCGGCCAAGGTGCCTGGACCGCTGAGCCACGGCCCAGGCCTATTTTAAAACGTTTAAAGAATAATAATAAAAAGTGAACTGCTTTGGCTGTATGTATGGCAGAATGGTCTAGAATCCTTGATGGCGTGGAAGTGACTGAACCAACTACTAAATAGGCTAAACTTACTGTAGGGCAGGCCTTTTATCAGGGTTGCAAATAACTGACTTGTATTGACATAATTGTATTTGACATCACCATTCACCGTTTCAATACAACATCAATTATTTCATAATTTATAATGTAATTTGGGACGAGTGACACCCTCCTAACCCTGGTCCAGAGCGTTGGGTACCAGATGGAACGATCGAGTGACACCCTCCTGACCCTGGTCCAGAGCGTTGGGTACCAGATGGAACGATCGAGTGACACCCTCCTGACCCTGGTCCAGAGCGTTGGGTACCAGATGGGATGGGTGACACCCTCCTAACCCTGGTCCAGAGCGTTGGGTACCAGATGGGACGAGTGACACCCTCCTGACCCTGGTCCAGAGCGTTGGGTACCAGATGGGACGAGTGACATCCTCCTAACCCTGGTCCAGAGCGTTGGGTACCAGATGGGACGGGTGACACCCTCCTAACCCTGGTCCAGAGCGTTGGGTACCAGATGGGACGAGTGACATAACCCTGCATGGTCCATGCAGAGCGTTGGATACCAGATGGGACGAGTGACATCCTCCTAACCCTGGTCCAGAGCGTTGGGTACCAGATGGGACGAGTGACATAACCCTGGTCCAGAGCGTTGGCCAGTTCTCTCAACCCAGGATCCCACCTTCTCTGTATAATATACTTTTGGGGGGCTTTTTGGGTTAGGTCAGGGTATATTGGTTTAGGTATAGTTTCCTGAATCCTGCCTCTGAGGTTAGGGTCAGCTATTTAAAATGCTAACTTGTTAATTATAATGGTATTTTTATTTCTATGGCTTATTGTGTGTATTGCACATAGTTTTTTTGTATTGCTTGGCCACTGTTATCGCTTGCAGCTATATTTAAGTTAGTAAGTAAGTAATTTATTATTATTATTATTATTATTATTATTAATTTATTATTATAATTTTAGAGCATTTAAATTGCTCTAAAATAATAATAATGCCAGGGGGTAGCCTTGTGTTGTGTTCATACAACAGAAAGATTGGTTAAGAAAGACGTATAGGCCTACTGGTATACATTTTGTGGGGGAAAAAATAATAATAAAATGAACACGCCTATGTTTACACATTATTTTATGTATTTATTTATTTTGTCTTGAAAGTTCCAAATAGACATGCGCGCATAGCGGCAGCACAAGAACCCTTCCTCTCATAAGATGCAATGGAAAAGTTCTAACTGCACTCACGTGTAAAAAATGCCCCATCAAACTTTCAGATGCTGTTTTTCTCCCAGTGTGGAGGAAGAATGATTAGGATTTTTATTGTGATCTCTCACTCTTGAAATATATAATCCTTGGTTTCTGTTGTGTTTGAACAATAATAGTAATTCAAAACAGTTGTCCTCAAAACCACACCTCCAGTCGCTGTCATAAGAACGGGAGGTGCGCTTTGATGAATTCTTTTTTGATGAATTCCTGTTCTGTCTATAGAAGTGTCTATTTGTACGTCTCTAATTGTTTTGATGATTTGAACATGGTGGACCCTGTTGGAAACAAGTGTAATGCTTAATTGGGTCGTCCACTCACAGTTAACAGCCTTTGTATTGAGTTTGTGCTTGAAATGTACTGTAATTCTGCAAACTGTTAATAAATTCTTCAATCAATCAATCAATCAAACTCATGAACACTAGCCTGGCTAATAAGCCAGACTAATATCACACAACACTGTCGCGTAATCCGCTGGTAGGCAACTTTTTTTTGCCAACGGCTGATTCGGTCTGGTTTATTAACCAGGCTACATGAACACGGCAGCAGAGCCTAGGGTGCGTTCGGAAATGCGCACCGGGAGCGCACTCGCCTATTAGTTTACATTGCACAGTGCGCTCAGTGCGCTATTTCCGAACGCGCCCTATTTATGCACGGCTGCACGCGCACCTGCAGTCCATCAAGTATAATTTATGCTTCGTCCCGCGATGGTGTCGCGCACGCAGACCTCTACGCTCACAACAGTCGCATCTGCGATGCGATGTGAGCTTGTATATCAGCTGTTCTCTGTGCGCAATACTGTTGGGCTTTGAAGTATACATGTCTCCTAGGGTGCATCTCATTCGGTCTGGCTTATTAGCCAGGCTACATCTCACAGCCAACTCACAAGAGGAGGTTGAATGGACTGAAACCAGCGCTCTCCAAAACAACAGGTCTGGAGATCTGTTGGGAATTGATTACATGAAACAGTCACCCGTGCGCCCAGTCCCAATGTTTGTAAACAAATAATTGTTCTATTATAA
>NC_136799.1:14677793-14705293 GCF_951216825.1 Electrona antarctica | reverse complement strand
AATGTGTATGTGTCTGGGGAGGGCATGACTTAGCATTACGGTAAGCTATTGGTCACAGGCAGCTTTTAGAGAGGAGGTAGGCCTGTGATGTCATCTGTCATGGCCCCATCGTATCAGTGATGTCATCAATCCGACTCTACCCTGTTCCAGTACAATAATGCATTCACCTCTGCTGCTTTGTCATTATGCATACTGACTCAACACAATAATGACAGCAGCACATTGTCATGTTCATATCTAAGTATGATATGACCCGTTTCAATTCGCACACAACAGACAGTCTTTACTAGGGCACACTCACACACACACACACTCTCTCTCACACACACACACACACACACACACACACACACACACGCACACACACACACACACACACACACGCACACACATATGCGCGCGTGCACACACACGCACACACATATGCGCGCGCGTGCACACAGACAGACAGACAGACAGACAGAACTTAATCCAACTGTAAGAATGATAATACATATCATCTGATAATATAAAATGGTGTTGTATTGTATTGCACACAGTAAAATCCTCAGCGTTAATTTTTTCACTCATCTAGTGTACAAAGGGACCCTTATGGGTCGATTTGGTTATACGTGTACACTATCACAGCTAAATTAATTAAACATTAAAAGCATAATCTGTGGCAATGTCAAAGAATATTTCAGAAGGGGCTTCTAATTTCAGCGTGCTAAACATTCCAGGAAGAGAGAGGCTGTTGATGATGTCACTGGTAGGCAGTCCCCATCGATGATGTCACTGGTAGGCAGTCCCCATCGATGATGTCACTGGTAGGCACTCCCCATCGATGATGTCACTTGTAGGCAACTTTCTGAGCTGTCCACAGCCCACCTCATGAGACCCAGAGCTTTCTGAGCTGTCCACAACTCACCTCATGAGACACAGAGCCTTCTGAGCTGTCCACAGCCCACCTCATGAGACCCAGAGCTTTCTGAGCTGTCCTCAGCCCACCTCATGAGACCCAGAGCTTTCTGAGCTGTCCACAGCCCACCTCATGAGACACAGAGCCTTCTGAGCTGTCCTCAGCCCACCTCATGAGACCCAGAGCCTTCTGAGCTGTCCACAGCCCACCTCATGAGACACAGAGCCTTCTGAGCTGTCCTCAGCCCACCTCATGAGACACAGAGCCTTCTGAGCTGTCCACAGCCCACCTCATGAGACACAGAGCCTTCTGAGCTGACCTCAGCCCACCTCATGAGACCCAGAGCCTTCTGAGCTGTCCACAGCCCACCTCATGAGACACAGAGCCTTCTGAGCTGTCCACAGCCCACCTCATGAGACACAGAGCTTTCTGAGCTGTCCACAGCCCACCTCATGAGACCCAGAGCTTTCTGAGCTGTCCTCAGCCCACCTCATGAGACACAGAGTGAGTAGATGGAAATGATGCCATCTTATAATGAGCATTAGTAGTGAGGACCACCTTCTCTCTACCAAGAGAAGGTTTCAAAAGGGGTGAAGTGTGTCTTTAATCTCAATCTGGACACAAAAAGTATGGTGCTTCCGATCCATGGTACCGGCTCGACTCAAGTTGTATTTGGTACCACGCACATAACGTTTTTGTATGCGTCCCTTTGTTTAGTTTTCCACTGCAGCTAGTAGCTGTTTCAGCAGTACAGTCCAACAAAAACTGTTTCTGTTTCTGATAACATTTTAGATGAGAAAAAGGCTATGCACCCCAGGGAACTCTGGGATTTCTCTACCGTTTACCTCCACGTCCCCAATTCTGGATAAGTGTTAAGGTGGATGAAAGGTAGCCTGGCTAATAAGCCAGACTCAAATCACACTGTCGTGTGGTATTTGAGTCTGGAGATGCTGTGTATGGATCTTGTTTCCCGGGGGGCGGGTTCAAACATTTTCTCTTTGACGCAATTGGTCAGAGCTACTGTCAGTCAAAGGTCTCAAGCATTGAACGTCACTGTACCAAAGCCCGCCCATATTGCATACCGTGTCCCGATTGGCCACACCAGTTCTCTGGTGTAGGAAATGGGCGTACAATTGAGCCTCTCCAGACCGTAATCCACCGGCAGGCAATTTCTTTTTGCCAACGGCTGATTCGGTCTGGCTTATTAGCCAGGCTAGATGAAAGGGCCATGCACCCAGCTGCTAAATATTGATTCATTTCAGGTTTACAAAAGTTGGCAGTATTCTGGAGCTGCCACGTGGTCATAGGGTGAGACGTCGTGATGATTCCGTCTGGCCAGTCAGTATTTCCCGTTACCATCTGGTCATCTCAGCTCACTTGTAACCACGACGGAGGTGATACCAAAAACGTACCAGGTAATTAGGTAGTCGCTTTGCCCAAAAAGTCGAGTCGTGCTGGTACCATGCAGTGGAAAAGTGCCAGTATTAGCATTAGTAAAAGCAGAGTGGTTTGTGAACCAACAGAGAGAGAAAGAGAGCACACAGAGACAGCTCCCACCCCCATCCTGCAGCTCAGAACCACTAGCTTCAACCCATACCATGCTACTGTGGAGGCTGAGGGATTCCATTGTAACCATCATGTCCACTAATTATAAGCAATATTTGTATTCCACCGTAGTAAGTATTTGTATTCCATCCATGGTCCACATGTGCCCCCTGATCCACCTTTTGTCACAGCTATGATAGGATCAGACGGTATGGAAAATTGTAGAATTGACAGGCATCCTGAAGCAGATATTTCAGTATTTGTGTATAAAGACAGCCTCATGGAGCTCAAGAAGAGCCTTTAGTCAGAACATTAAAGCGGTATTATGTAACGTTTTTCGTTAACACGTTGATTGCGGAGAATTGAAATCGTGAAATAAGCTTCACTGCTGAATATTTCACTAACCTTTGAAAAATCCCCCGGGCGCTAATGTAGGTCCGTTTCACAAAATTCCGCCTGAATATATTCCAATCGTTTGTAATAGTGTCCAAAAATATTCCACAGTCCTGACGACAACAACAACAGCCGGGAACTTGGGCACACGGGTGCGGCCATAGAGCACCGAAGTCTCTGACGTCAATATCGGTAGAGGGCGCAAATCCCCATAGGGGGATTTTAGATCGCCTCAAATAACTACTGTGTTTGAAAAATAAACATGTCATCCTGGCCGTTTCACTCATATGGATTTGAAGAATCAACTGACTGAGAGAAAACGCTGTTGTTACTGCTACTGAATTAGTTACATTTTCGCTAGAAACAGACTGTTTGCGACAGACTGGCTGTCGCAAACGATACAGAGACACGTCCCTGACAATAACGCCGAGACAGCTTGTTTATTTTTGGACCACAATGCTTACATGAAACGATTTTAAGATGACCCCATGTTATTCTCCATAGAGAAATGACTTCCGTGAACCGGGCAGAACCAGAGGATGAGCGAGTGACGTCAGGACTTCGGCGCTCTATTGTCCCTCATAGACTTTGCACTGCGCCTCAATTTCCCAGAAGCCCTGAGAACCCTGTGTGACTGTTTTCCTTTCCGGTCACGTGATACAAACGTGTGACGTATCCTATAATCCTACTGTGTCCGCATGTATCTCTTAAAAGTTAAAAAAAAAACAGCGAACAAAAGTTGGGAATGTCGTGATCCGCAGGGAAAGATTAGATCTCTTTATCAATTAAGTCAGGAATGTCGTGATCCGCAGTCAAACTGTTGTAATTTTGTCCAATCTATGGTAGAGCAGTGGTTCTCAAAACCTTTTGTGTCAAGGACCATGTACTTGGCCATGGACCCCCATCTGAAAATGTTTTGTGCTAGGGACCCCTTTTTGTGTAAAAAAAATCACACCCGTGTGAACTGAGTGGTGCAGTGACAACAAACACGGGTACACGGGACATGGGTACAAAGCCAGTTGTTGGAGTGGTTTGCACCACTCAAAAAGGAAATTTAACTTTTTCAAAACTTTTCAAACATTTCAAGATTTGTATTTTATTTAAAAAACAAATTGCACATGTAGCCTACATGCATGCAGCGCTCCTCGAAGTGACGTGCTGTGAGTTTGCACATCTGTTATTTTTTAATAGCCAACGTATAAAACATTGATAAAGGGGTGAAAATGATGATGCTGCATTAACACATCTTTGTGGGGGCCCTTTGGAACCTCTGAGGGAGTTTTCAACACTTGAACTGGGTTCAAATCGGGCTCCTTTGCTACACATTCATATTGTCCTTCCTTTTCATATTTATATATTTTATATTTACTTTTTTTCTCTTTTTGTTTTTGTGGGGCGCTAGCCCCTCCTATGCCCAGCTTTCCGGGTCTGTGTGAACACAAACATCGGCTTGTGATTGGCTTTGATTTTTGAGGGGCGCTAGCCCCTCCTACATCCAGCTTTTGGTTACCGTCCACAAACTTCGTCTTTCCCATTTTGTGTGTGTGTGTGTGTGTGTGTGTGTGTGTGTGTGTGTGTGTGTGTGTGTGTGTGTGTGTGTGTGTGTGTGTGTGTGTGTGTGTGTGTGTGTGTGTGTGTGTGTGTGTGTGTGTGTGTTCTTAAATATTAATAGCTTCAAAAGGATAGTTCTGAGATGTTGGTGTCATCAATGGATGATGTCACCTTGTGCTTAGAAGTGTGGTTTATTGCTTTAGATGTTTAGTTTTCTTTGCCATGGTAGTGTCTTGGTTTTACATTATCTTGTCTTCATGTGATATTTCCCATAGAAAATATTGTAAATAGGTCTTTTGGTTCTGCTACAATAACAGTCTAGCATGACAGAGCTTTTTCTTTGCTGCTGCTGTCGTAGTGATACTCTGTTGGTTCAGATTTTAGGACTTTTAGGAAATACTTGCCATTAGTATAGTATTAGTGGTTGCAAAGGTGGTGGGAGTCCCACGGTGGGCGTTCTGGTCTGGTTTTGGTGAATATTTAGACTTTCAGTCACCCTAGTAGTGTTAAATCTCCATTCCTCCCTCTATCACTCCTGAAAAGTCAGACATCAGTATACACTTTTCCATTGTGGTAGAAAAACATTGTAGTATACTAGCTTTCCCACACATCTTGTGATTTCACCCAGCACTGTCTAATAAAACCAGAAATGCCTCATAAAGAAAAGATCAAAATTTAAATAACAGAGGCAGTTTCAGTCAACTGTATCAGAGCTGTTGCTTGTCGTTTAGCCCCAGAGTGCTGCTGTTGCAGCTTTGCTAGCCCCAGTCAGCCCGCCCCTGTAGTGTAGACTAGAGAGCATCTTCATCTACCAGACTAGCCCCACCCTAGAGATGGAGGCAGTGCACACAGCTACAGAGAGCTGATACATAATACAATGCAATGTTTATATAATAGTTGTAATGAGAGGCCAGTATGAGTCATCCTCACTTTGATGTGTCTGAACTGCATCGCTGCATTGTCGGGCAGAAACCTTTTTTTTTTGAGTGGTGCAACCACTCCAAGGAACAGCAATGTCTGTGTTAACATACCTATGTGTTCATGTGTCCGTTCACCTACCTATGTGACTATGAGCACCAGTGCCAATGAGTACCAAAAGTGGCGCTGTTGTGCCAGAAACAGAGAGAGAGAGATAGTGCTGCACTGTTGCCTGCTAATGAGAGACAGAGAGAGGGGGGGGAGTTGCACCACTCAGTTCACACGGGTGTGATTTTTTAATTAATACAGCGTCACACAAAAGCAGCATCAAAAGTAGAATCTAAAAAGTAGAAGCTACCTTTGCTACTTTTGAAAGTGAAAGGTTGAATGTGTGTCTGGAGGTGGAGGACAGACCTATAACCACTCAGACCAAGTTCTTTATTCTTCCCAGTCTCACATCACCAGTCTTCTTCCCAGTGGCTAGAGGACAAGAATGCTAACAATCCGCCTCATCGTTGTGTTTTCTGAAGGGTTACAGAGCCCACAGTGGCTCAATAACACTGTCTGACTATCGAATAGAATGGAATTTAATCAATGTGGTCCCCACAAGCAAGAAGAATTTACAATATAACTAGAAAAAGTGCCCTTCTGGGCACAGGTCTCCACCAGGAGGATAGGACTGTGTGAGATGTTTGGCAAAATGTTTAGGAGTAATATAAACATGTTTGCCTTTGATGGCAATTTGATGATTTGAGGCATTTTGTTCCAAAAATGTGTTTTGCAAAAATCAACCTGTTGGTGGCGCTATAACAGGCCAATGTGAAAAGGGTGGGATATATTCCTCAGCCTAGTAAGAAAATGTGTGAAAGATTTCACGTAAATTGCATGCTGCGTTCATGATTTGAGGCTTTTGTTCAAAACGGGGCAATCTTGCTAAACTGTGAAAGCCAATTATAGCCAATTAGGATGGAATATGAAATATCGGACAGATCCGACTTGAGCACATGACCATAGAGATACTGTGTAACGATTTGTGAGATTTTTGGACAGAATCTGGAGGAGTAATATCAAAAAATGTGTTTTACAAAAGTCGGCCTCCTGGTGGCGCTATAAAAGGCAGATGCGGAAAATGCAGGTCAAAGGTTTGTCCTTGGTCTCTAGGGAGTGTGCATGCAACGTTTCACGCAGATCGGTGCAGTTTTAGGTAAAAAATGTGAAAAGCTGCCTCATGGTGGCGCTATAACAGGCCGCTCTGGAAAATGCGGGGCAGAGGTTCATCGTTGGCATCCAGGGAGTGTGTGTGCAAAGTTTGGCATCGACCAGGTTAACGGTGCCGGAGATTAGCTGGTAACGGACGGACGGAAGGACACACACACGGACGGACACACACACGGACGGAGTGCAAAACATACTCTCTCCCCATGCCTTCGGCCTGGTGGAGACGATCACCAGAATGTGCTAGAACGCATAAACAAGCTAATGGATTCAATAGAATAGTAGCTGAGTTGATGGAGAGAGAGGCCGTCTGGGGTGATCGGAAGGTCACCAAATCTCCGTCCGGATGTGTCGCGAAGCACTTGACCCCTAACTGCTGTGCATCTGAGAAGCCATCAGCTGGGGTGAAGCTAAAACTGAATCCCCCTATATACAGGATCAGTAAAGGGATAGGCTAGGCTTTTAGACATGTGGGAGTTTTAATGTTTAGTGATTAAAAAAGGAAACCTGATCAGAACAGACTTGGGTTGTCAGGGTTGAACAGTTTCATATTTACTTTAACTTGAGTAGCTTATGCGTGGCTAATTACTTACCACATGAAGTACACTGAGGGGTGGTGTTTGTGTGTGTGTGTGTGTGTGTGTGCGTGTGTGCACGTGTGCGCGTGCGTGTGCGCAAGTGAAATCAATCCGTAGCGGAGAGGAGAGTTTGTATGCGTTCAGTCCTGAGGCGTGGCCCCCTGCATTGCACTGGGGAGTTGTACAGCACAGTAAGGGGAAGGAGCAAGCGACGTGCCTCCTTATGACAGGACTGGGTGCCATTCAAGCGTGGCACAGATAGTTCCATCTCCACTTTGCTGATAAAGTGATAACCTGCTGTACTGTAGCGGCTGCTCTAAACCAGCTACAACACCCCCCTCCCCCCTGCCTCTCGTTCTCTTCTCTGTGTCGGTCCAATCCAGTAGCAGCAGCAGCCCTATGTGACTGTCCTTTCTATCAACTCTCGCATCGAGCAGAGCCTTCTAAAAAACGTGCCTCATTATGGCAGGTTTGTGATAATCTTGGGTTACTCTCTGCTGCATACTGTTCGTAACATTATCTGCATTCCAACCAACTCTGCCCTAGCTCTCCAGTTCTCCCAGACTCCCATCCTCAGACACTCCCTTCTTATGCCAAAGAAAAAGAAACGGCACGGCAAAGTCCAGGGTGTTGATTTAACTCTGAGAGTGTGCAAATGTAACCAAATGGATCCCTTCCCGGATCCATTTGGTTACATTGAGATGAGGATTTTACTGTGTGCCGTATTGCAGGAAGGAGGCCGGCTAACTTGCTTTAAAAATCAGATTCAAGGAATCTGCCTTTGTGGGATGCTCACATATCGAACCTGTTAGACACACGAAAACAAGAGTATAGAAGTGGTATTGAACTAAGACACACACAAAACAACCCACGTAAATACAAACTGCACAGTCATATCTCCTTCTGTCTCCTCTATAGCCAGAACCCTTTATAAAGCCATTAGCCTCAGGAGGCTGGTTTAGGGAGGAGAGAGACAGACAGATAAAGGCTGGACCTCAAGGTTAGCTCTCTCTTCTGCACAGTGACCTAGTCTGCAGCCTGCTCCTCTCCCATTGCATGCCCCTCCCTTCTTCACAGTCCAATTCCTATCTCTGTCTCTTTTTCTCGGCAAGGGAACTGGCTAATAAGCCCTTTAGCCTTCTAATTATGGGCAAATTGATTGTTTCAACTGAGCATGGTTCTGAATCTTAACTTGCTGATTTGCACAGAATATCTTCTTCTCCTGACACCTCTGTTATTGTGTCCTGAGCCCTGACCTCTCCCTAAGATTATGGATGGTTGATGCTTGTTTCTATCTAGTGTTCCTTAAGTTATTTTACAACATACACAGACTTACACAGATGTTGCAGGGTCACCTACTTCCTCAGTCTTAGGTTGTTAAAGTGATATAGCTCACGTTTTTAAATCTTTTTTTCCCTCTTTTTTAAATCTTTGGATATCTCTGCTGTCTGGAAGAAACCACCTAACTCCAAAATGTTCATTTTTAAGGAAATGAAAAAACATTCAGCTCAAGTGGACTTAGAAGGTTTTTGTTTTCATTGGTTCAATATTTATTTTAACCAACACACAGACGTAAAGGCTGTTCAATAGCATTGATATATATTTATTTAAAAAAAATATATATATATCAAAAACCTCACATATGTGGTGGTTAGTTAAGTTTCCTCCGGACAGCAACGAAATATTATGTTATCACATGGTACAACCATTTTTCAATACAGCTACTAAGAAATCTCCACTGGAAGCTTGTTATAGTCAGGGAATATTATCAGTATAATGTCAAATCTGGTAAAAAAAAAAAATCTTACCAAGACTTTTCTATTCAACCACCCTAGGGGAATTTTTGACAGCTGACAGCTGCTGAAAGTGGGTTAGGGTTAGACACATTTGGGAATATTTGGACAAGTGGCTATGGCCAAACTAGGGGGTCTATGGCCAAACTAGGGGGTTTTCATAATTCTGAACGCATTCCAAGCATTCGTTTTGCACGAAAAACACTCCTTGGGCTAAATTCGATGTGGACCTCTCCAGTGCACCAACATAGATTGATCTTGTAAACAAGGCCTCCCCAGGCTCCGTTGAGCTTACTAGGATAATACTACTTCCGGTTGTCTGGAAATGTGGCATTTCAAAATAAGAGCTCAAATGGGAAAACAGCTGGCGTGAGTTAGATCCTAATTTTTGAGTGGTGCAACCACTCCCTTACGGAGCTATGTGTGAGGGTGGGTGGCTGGCTGGCTGGCTGGCTGGGTGGGTGGGTGCGTCTGAGCACGAAAACAGCATGGTTGTTTTTCACCACCTGTGTGCAACCTACACGCACACAAACACACACACACACACGCACATATTAACTGTATATATGGTGATTTCAGGTCTGCCAGTACAGTACAGTGATAGTACAGTACAGTAGAGGGTACAGTAGTAGAGGGACCCCCACACGGTAACTCAGTCATTTCTCAACCGTTTCGGATGTGGGGCGGCTCGCCGGAATCGGGCCGGCACCCTGGATGCGTTCCTGTGGGTCTGGGAATGGAATCCAGCTGATTCAATTATTTGACAAAAACCTCTTGTTGTGCGATATCAAAATTTCAAATATAATTTTAACTTACCTACAGCCTGCTGTCTGATGTATTATATCGTCTCTGTCAGGTGGAAATCTCATATTGTCCAAAACGGTTACTTTTCAGGATTCAAATAAACTAGCATTCAGTGATTTGGGTGATTTTGAAGAAAAAAAACGTCCGCCCCGGTAACAAGGGGGGGACACGCGACAGGCCAACAGCACACACACCAAGGCCCGCCCCCACTCGATCATGATTGGCGGAAGGCCCCTCTCTATATCCTGATTGGATGAAGACTGGGCCACCTAACCAAAAACAAAACCTAAGGTTTTTTGACCCCCAGGGGACAGGGAGGAACTCCTTATATGGTCAGCACACTCTATAGTAGGGAGGATTATCACAAAACAAAAAAAGAAGTGATATTTGAATTAAGTGAAATCACTGAATATATCTTTAACTTTGGTCCATTATTTCTCCACTTTAATAATACCAATTGGTATCGATTACTATAGTCACCTTTACAATAAAGTATAGATTGTAATGATCGGGTGCCCCCTAAAAAAGGTGACTAATAAACGATTACAATTATATAAAATACAATTGGTATTATTATAGTGGAGACCTAAGTTTCCGAATGTTTTGTGCTGAGTTAAAAAAAACAGTCACAGATCTACAAGCTATAGCTATATAGTATATTGCTACAACTATATACAAAATGTTATGAATTATTATTTTCTATTTATTATATTATATTCCTCACTACTTTACTTTGTGCACTCATTTAGTACAAAGGCAAATCACATAACCCAAAAACTATTTGTGTCCCTATTTATTTTGGACATAAAAAAACTGGGGATTTGCTATGACATTCTCATGTGTAGTCACAAGTATGAGGTTGCATGGTCATCATTCATTACTATGACATTAGGTGGCATACCGTTATAGGCACATACCAGTAGTTATCACTGGCATTTGTAATTCATGCTATAATAATTCACCATGGAGCTTTCTCCCCATCTTGTTGTCATTATTATTATTGTTATGTTGATGTTGCACAGTATGCAGGCCTTTCAACACTTGGATTCTGCTGCTTGCAGCTAAAACTGCTTTCAAAGTCCAGAAAGAAATGACAAGGACTGCTTATATCAGAGAGGTGATTGAGGCTCAAACTATTAGAAATAACTTGGGACATAGACAATATGATATTAAATATTAAAAGCAGTTTTAAAATGCATGTTATTTGCGCTTTAAAGGACCCATTGCCAGGGTGTAATTGGTTTTCGATGGTGACGTAAGGACGATATGTTTTAGTGTCGGGAGGATTAAAGGTAATGCCCCTATGTATACATGTATGTAATCTGACACCACTGCCATATCAAGCACAAGTAGTCATTACTCATACGCATGAGTGACGGCTTTCGATGGTGACGTATATGTCGATCAGTGTCGGGTGGATTAAAGGAAATGCCTCTATGTATGTATATGTAATTTGTAAATTGATTAGCGGTATACTGTGGTTACTTTGTGCCCCGTTTGATGCGTATGTATCGTAGCAGCATGTGACGTCAGTGTATAACTGCAAGCACAAGCACAAGTAGTCATTACGTCATACGCTGGCACGGCGCATACGCATCAAACATCGCCCTGGACGAAAACTATTACTTGCGCGCTCTGCTTGCGCAAGTAATGACAATGGAGGGATGTGATCAAGTTGGTTCACTCACAGTACTAATGACAATGGAGGGATGTGATCAAGTTGGTTCACTCACAGTACTAATGACAATGGAGGGATGTGATCAAGTTGGTTCACTCACAGTACTAATGACAATGGAGGGATGTGATCAAGTTGGTTCACTCACAGTACTAATGACAATGGAGGGATGTGATCAAGTTGGTTCACTCACAGTACTAATGACAATGGAGGGATGTGATCAAGTTGGTTCACTCACAGTACTAATGACAATGGAGGGATGTGATCAAGTTGGTTCACTCACAGTACTAATGACAATGGAGGGATGTGATCAAGTTGGTTCACTCACAGTACTAATGACAATGGAGGGATGTGATCAAGTTGGTTCACTCACAGTACTAATGACAATGGAGGGATGTGATCAAGTTGGTTCACTCACAGTACTAATGACAATGGAGGGATGTGATCAAGCTTGGTTCACTCACAGTACTAATGACAATGTAGGGATGTGATCAAGTTGGTTCACTCACAGTACTAATGACAATGGAGGGATGTGATCAAGTTGGTTCACTCACAGTACTAATGACAATGGAGGGATGTGATCAAGTTGGTTCACTCATAGTACTAATGACAATGGAGGGATGTGATCAAGCTTGGTTCAATCACAGTACTAATGACAATGGAGGGATGTGATCAAGTTGGTTCACTCACAGTACTAATGACAATGGAGGGATGTGATCAAGCTTGGTTCACTCACAGTACTAATGACAATGTAGGGATGTGATCAAGTTGGTTCACTCACAGTACTAATGACAATGGAGGGATGTGATCAAGCTTGGTTCACACACACTACTAATGACAATGGAGGGATGTGATCAAGCTTGGTTCACTCACAGTACTAATGACAATGTAGGAATGTGATCAAGTTGGTTCACTCACAGTACTAATGACAATGGAGGGATGTGATCAAGTTGGTTCACTCACAGTACTAATGACAATGCCTGGCTAATATAGGTTTGCCAAGCCACGTGTCCAGGATCCGCCTGTGCACAATTATTACATGATCGCCTACGCCTAATGGCAATTATTTGATATAATCACAATTATATACATGTTGAAAAATGTCCATGCATGTTCAAACATTTTTCAATAATAGCGGAAATAGCAGATCTCTGAGTCTGCAGTATTCAGTATTTTTACAGGACTGAGGTGGCAATCCTAGTAGGCTATTAATAAGTAATGTTACAATCTGCCTCATCAAATGCAAATACCATGAGAAAAAGTTTTAAATTGTGTTGCCAACTTGCCAAGTCGGGTTAGTATGAGCTTATTGCTTCAGTTTAATCACTGTAACCCTCAACTATTTGAAATAAATCAATCTCACAATGCATCACAATGCGTCTGCTATTGAACAGATTTTTTGAGGGGCGCTAGCCCCTCCTTTGCCCAGCTTTGTCTGTTTCTGTACCCCATAGCGATGATTTAATTAGCTGTGATTTTTTTATATGCAGATCTAGAATAGCAGATTTATAAGCAATTTTCAAGATGGCCGACAGGGTTAAAGTGGTTCAACTGATGTTCGCTTATGTCAATTTGCGGGGAAACCCCAAACAACCAGTCGCTTCATTTGGGCTTGTTTCTGTAGACCTATCTGCTTATTTCTCTCACAAAGTCTGGCAACACTGCTTCTCTCAGCCTGTTTGAAACACAAGTCTCTCTTCAAAATGCTCTTCTTATACATAATATGTGCTGCTATTGTTTAGTAGCCACGCTTTGTTGTTGTGGCTACTGGCTAGCTTACTAGTAGTCTGTAGCTCGTTGTCTGCCTATTGCACATAATGCTTGTTAGTGGTTTATAAAAGGTAAATTGAATGAAATGAAAGGATGGAACACATTAACAATACAGATAATTAGTCCAAAACCCTTCTTCTCTCCCATAATGAATTGTAACTATAATTAACCATTCTATTCTGTGGGCCATGTGTGAGAGAGAGAGAGAGAGAGATAAATGGTAATGGTAATGGAGATTTATTTAGAAATGGAGATTTATGAAGCTGATTTCCATTTGTTCCTTTCTTTCTCTTCACACAGTAAAGGGAATTATGCTTGTACTGTGAGGGACTATAGGGTGGGGTACCATATGATGAGATTCAGGCCAGGGATAAGCGCACGCACGCACGCACGCACGCACGCACGCACGCACGCACGCACGCACGCACGCACGCACGCACGCACGCACGCACACACACACACACACACACACACACAGTGATTGGCAGCAGAATGAATGCACAGCGTGCAGGTTGCTCGCCATTCTTCTTAACTCACCCTTTCTTCTCCTCCTTTTCCAACCTGTTTATTGTCTCCACCAGGCCGAAGGCATGGGGAGAGAGTATGTTTGTCTCCACCAGGCCGAAGGCATGGGGAGAGAGTATGTTTTGCACTCCGTCCGTGTGTGTGTGTGTCCTTCCTTCCGTCCGTCCGTCCGTCCTTCCGTCCGTCCGTTACCAGCTAATCTCCGGCACCGTTGGCCCGATCAATGCCAAACTTTGCACACACACTCCCTGGATGCCAACGATGAACCTCTGCCCCACATTTTCCAGAACGGCCTGTTATAGCGCCACCATGAGGCAGCTTTTCACATTGTTTACCTAAAACTGCACCGATCTGCGTGATACGTTGCATGCACACTCCCTAGAGGCCAAGGACAAACCTTTGACCTGCATTTTCCGCATCTGCCTTTTATAGCGCCACCAGGAGGCCGACTTTTGTAAAACACATTTTTTGATATTACTCCTCCAGATTCTGTCCAAAAATCTCACAAATCGTTACACAGTATCTCTATGGTCATGTGCTCAAGTCGGATCTGTCCGATATTTCATATTCCATCCTAATTGGCTATAATTGGATTTCACAGTTTGCAAGATTGCCCCGTTTTGAACAAAAGCCTCAAATCATGAACGCAGCATGCAATTTACGTGAAATCTTTCACACATTTTCTTACTAGGCTGAGGAATATATCCCACCCTTTTCACATTGGCCTGTTATAGCGCCACCAACAGGTTGCTTTTTGCAAAACACATTTTTGGAACAAAATGCTTCAAAAAAATGTTTATATTAATCCTAAACATTTTGCCAAACATCTCACACAGTCCTATCCTCCTGGTGGAGACCTGTGCCCAGAAGGGCACTTTTTCTAGTTTGCACTCCGTCCGTGTGTGTGTGTGTGTGTCCGTCCTTCCTTCCGTCCGTCTGTGTACAGCTAATCTCCGGCACCGTTAACCCGGTCGATGCCAAACTTTGCACACACACTCCCTGGATGCCAACGATGAACCTCTGCCCCACATTTTCCAGAACGGCCTGTTATAGCGCCACCATGAGGCAGCTTTTCACATTTTTACCTAAAACTGCACCGATCTGCGTGAAACGTTGCATGCACACTCCCTAGAGGCCAAGGACAAACCTTTGACCTGCATTTTCCGCATCTGCCTTTTATAGCGCCACCAGGAGGCCGACTTTTGGAAAACACATTTTTTTATATTACTCCTCCAGATTCTGGCCAAAAATCTCACAAATCGTTACAGAGTATCTCTATGGTCATGTGCTCAAGTCGGATCTGTCCGATATTTCATATTCCATCCTAATTGGCTATAATTGGCTTTCACAGTTTGCAAGATTGCCCCGTTTTGAACAAAAGCCTCAAATCATGAACGCAGCATGCAATTTACGTGAAATCTTTCACACATTTTCTTACTAGGCTGAGGAATATATCCCACCCTTTTCACATTGGCCTGTTATAGCGCCACCAACAGGTTGATTTTTGCAAAACACATTTTTGGAACAAAATGCCTCAAATCATCCAATTGCCATCAAAGGCGTATGAAGAAATGGCACCCTTTTCACATTGGCCTATTATAGCGCCACCAGGAGGCCACAACCTGACCTGCCCTGGTGGAGACCTGTGCCCCGAGGGGCACTTTTTCTAGTTATCATCTCATTTCTCCTCTCAGTGTTTCGTCTCTTCTTTCCATTTCCGCATCGTTACCCCCTCGCCTCTTTTAATGCCTCTCGACCTCTCCCGGTCTCTCTATCCTCTGCCATCTCTCTCTGTTTCTCTACTCCTATTTCGTCTCTGTCGGGTGGAAACCTCACATGTCCAAAATTGTTCAGGATTCCAATAAAGAAAAAGGTAGCAGATCGACAAGCTCAAAACTCGACTCCTAGTGCCAAGTTTCGAGCTTGTGGATTGATGGCTTGATGGTTTTGTATGACACTTAATATATGATCAAGCAGGGCATTCATATTTACGAAAAAACACAAAAAGTTAAAATATGGGATAAGAGGTTTCTTCCAGCAACGTTCACCTATTGATCTCCTCTCCTCTCCTCTCCTCTCCTCTCCTCTCCTCTCCTCTCCTCTCCTCTCCTCTCCTCTCCTCTGTGTACATAATGGTGTCCGGCTCTCAGGGTGTGGCGGAATAAAGAAAAAGGTAGCAGATCGACAAGCTCAAAACTCGACTCCTAGTGCCAAGTTTCGAGCTTGTGGATTGATGGCTTGATGGTTTTGTATGACACTTAATATATGATCAAGCAGGGCATTCATATTTACGAAAAAACACAAAAAGTTAAAATATGGGATAAGAGGTTTCTTCCAGCAACGTTCACCTATTGATCTCCTCTCCTCTCCTCTCCTCTCCTCTCCTCTCCTCTCCTCTCCTCTCCTCTCCTCTCCTCTCCTCTCCTCTCCTCTTCCTCTCCTCTGTGTACATAATGGTGTCCGGCTCTCAGGGTGTGGCGGACGGTAGCTTTGTATTTCTGCCCGGCAGCAGCAGTCAGCTCAGAGCAGCAGTAGATTAAGACCTGATGACACAGAGATCATCATGTTTACAGGCAGCCCTCTCCCGTCTGTGGATGTGCAGTTACACTTAACAGCAGTTGTTATGATGACCGCTATAGGCCTGTCATAATCGCCTAATCGCAATTATTTGAGATAAATCACAATTATTATGTTGCATAATCACGTCATAATCGTCACAACCTGGGGGAACCCACAGGTAGGTGTTTTTCCTCTGTGGGCTCCACCTCCTTTTTTATGGTTTGGCTTTCTTAGTCCACTTCGTCCCAGGTGCTTCTCTGTTTGTTCCTACTAACAACACTACATGTTTAGGGTAGTGGTGAGAGAGAGATTGTATATATTGTATTTTCAAAAATAGTCAAATAACAGAGGACATTTCACAGCATGACGTGGTTTGAGCTTGTATGTCGGCCATTTCCACTGCTCATGTTTTTCTTTAGCAAAAAGTTATTAAATTATGCCCTGTGCACCTTTTCTTGTGTGTGCGTTTGTGCGTGCGTGCGTGCGTGCGTGCGTGCGTGCGCATTTCTTTTGTTTTATTATAAAAAAAAAAATCACCTTTATTTATTCAGGAAAGTCAATTGAGAACCAGCTCTCTTTTACAATGACGCCCTGATTACACTGTACATAACAAACATTTGAAAACAACACATTACAAGAAAAAATATAATAAAATAAACAATTGATTGAACAAGATTGAACAAGTACAGCTATATGTCAAATTATTCCATAGGCCTACAAGACATTTAAATCGAGCAAGTGAAATCAAGTTCTTCAGTTTTAAGACTGATTGTAGACACTATGTGTGTGGGGGGCATAGTATTGAAAGGCAGTCTTATACCCAGTTCAGAATTAATATCAGGAATTTCTAATAGAAAGTAGTCTTGAGAGAACGGGTGTGATGATGGCCTATTGCTTTTTTTTTTTTTTTAAGATATTTTTTTGCGGCTTACGCCTTTTTTTTATTGTTTTTTGAAGGGACAGACAGTAGGCTGACAGGAAACGGGAGAGAGATGGGGGAAGACATGCAGTAAAGGCCGTGTCGGGCTCGGGAGTCGAACCCGCGGCACACTGCGACTGGATTACCAGTCGGGTGCCCAGACAGTTACGCCACCGCCTGGGCTGGCCTATTGCTTTAGGCTGTAATAGACTGCAAAGATAATTAGGTAATTTCTTAAGTAAGGCTTTATAGATAAAAACAGTGCAATGCTGTTCTCGTCTCATAGCCAATGATGGCCAACCAACCTTCTCATAAAGTCTCCAGTGATGAGTGAGAAACCCATCTCCGGTTATAAACCTACAGTGATGAGTGAGAAACCCATCTCCGGTTATAAACCTACAGTGATGAGTGAGAAACCCATCTCCGGTTATAAACCTACAGTGATGAGTGAGAAACCCATCTCCGGTTATAAACCTACAGTGATGAGTGAGAAACCCATCTCCGGTTATAAACCTACAGTGATGAGTGAGAAACCCATCTCCGGTTATAAACCTACAGTGATGAGTGAGAAACCCATCTCCGGTTATAAACCTACAGTGATGAGTGAGAAACCCATCTCCGGTTATAAACCGGAGGGCAGAGTGATAGATTGCATCCAGTGGTATTATATAAGGGAGGACGGGGCAGAATGCATGTAAATAACACCGCCATAGTCAATAACAGATAAAATTGTGCTTTGAATCAAATGTTTTCTACTGTTGAGATCAAAGCAGGCTTTATTTCTATAGAGAAATGCTAATTTTGGTTTTGCGATAAGTTCAGAGATGTGGGTTTTAAAGGATAGTTTGTTAATTGTCTATCCAAATGCCTAGATACTTATAGCTTGAGACTCTTTCAATAAGTGTCCCCTCTGTAGTGGTTATGATATTAAGAAGAAGAACTTTGAGTGGGATTACGTTTTCTTGAGAAGACCATGTACTTTGTTTTTAAAGAAAGTTTGAGATTAGTCAGGGCCTGTTGGATTAAATGAAAGTCTGATTGCAAATTTTTAAAGGCTAAATTAACTGAGGGGCCAACTGAGTAGATGACTGTGTCGTCCGCGTAAAGGTGTACTGCACTATTTATAACTCCACTGTTAAAATCATTTATAAAAAGTGTAAATAGAATTGGGGCTAATATTACTAATATTTAAAAACTTGGATTTGTAGCCGTCAGCTATAACGGCTTGTGATCTATCTGAAAGGTATAGTTTTTAAACCAGTTACAGGATTTGTGATCAAAACCAGTAGCCTTCAGCCGATTTAGTAGTAGGACATGGTCTACGCAATCGAATGCCTTCGAAAGGTCAATAAACAATACTATATACAGTCCTGCTTTTTGTCCAGGGCATGAGCAATGTCATTTACCACCTTAGTTGCAGCTGTACTGTGTCCAGGTCTGAAACCTGATTGGTGGCAGTTCAAGATGTTATGTAGTGATAAAAAAGACTTAAGTTGATTATTGACCAGGCGCTCTGACATTTTTGCAAGGCAGGGGAGTTTGGAAATTGGTCGATAATTATTGACGTCTTCTGTTAAGCAATAACCATGCTGTGCAACCAAAATGACCACCTGTAGACATGCCAAATCAACCAGCAAACAAGCACCACTTACAGTGTAGTTTAGCCACCAAGCCAAGTAGAAAGTCAGCCAGCCAGTCTGATGGGGCCTGTGTTAAATGGGCAGAGGGAACATTTTCTCTGCCAAATTAATTATTGAAAACACGCACGCACGCACGCACGCACGCATGCACACACACACACACACACACACACACACACACACACACACACACACACACACACACACACACACACACACACACACACACACACACACACACACACACACTATATTTCACTTTCAACCATGTTTGGGATCATTTTAATACTTAATCAAGCAACTTAAAAACTGCCTGGGGTGATCACAAAAGCCCAAGTAGATGACCCTAAACATGTTTGAAAGGGAATTATCCCTTTAACCCCTTTATCCATATTTTATGGCTATTCAAAAAATAGCACATACCTTATACAAGCTCACAGCATGTCACTTTATGACGCACTGTGAGCTTGTACATCATGCTATTTAGTGTTTGAAAGCTCTTGAATAATTTTGACTTTTGTAATGCCTTCTGTTCTGGGGGTGCCTGACTCCCTGGCACAAAACCTTTTCAGATAGAGGTCCGTGGCCAAATGTAGGCCTATATAGGTAATTTAGGTGGATTTACGTGGATAAGCTTGAGAACTACCGGTGTAAAGGCTTCGGGGTTACACATTTATATGCAAGGTTTGCTTTCTTTATCGTTATTTCTGCCATTCTGCCCTCCCCTCTCCCTTCTTCTCCTCTACATCCTGTTTTTCCTCTCCTCTCCTCTCCTCTCCTCCTCACATGATGTTCAGTGCACATTGGAGCAGATGCTATCTCATAGAACTTACACAGCAGAAATACACTGTAGGGTGGGGACCTCATGTTTATGTATTGTCTTGGTGATCAGATATGTCTTTCTGTGCTATATGTGTTTTTGTTGTGGGTGTTTGAACAGAGCTGTGAAGACTAATATCCTTCGGGACAGTAGGTGGTTGCACACTGCACACGTTTTTCGGAAAACCGACAGAATAACGCAGCTAAAAATCCGAAAATGTGTCCAGTGTGCAGGGACCTTAACATCATCAATTTACAATTTAGGCATTTAGCAGATGCTCTTAATGCAGAGCGACTTACAGTAAGAACAACAACTCTAACAGTAGCCTACAGTATATGAAAGCAGAATGAAGCTATAAGTATATAGAATGCTACGTCTACATGCTATATAAATTACATAATTTAGCCTTTGCATATGCCTGCTAGGGAAAGTGCTAAGGCAAGTAATGACAAGACTGCTGTAGCATGTCCCAGAGCTGGGAGGAGCTTTATTGCTTACTTTTCTGAAAATGTGTGAATGTTGTGTATGTATTTTAGTTTTTGGGTAACATATTGCATTTGTATGGTGTATAGTGCCATCTACTGTTGCCATCTACTATGTTGTTTGTTGGCCTGTTGTAAGGTGCAGGTTTCATGTGATTAGTGTTAAGGCAGTTTACCTGGGTGAGCTAGGCTCAATCAGAACAACAGAACAAACAGAGTTTCAGAGGTGAAAAGAGCTCTTTCTACGTCAAAAAGAGTTTCCATTAAATAAAAAACACAAGATACAAAATTACGCAACTCTCCTAAAAGAATCTGCAGAAGGCGTGCAGGGTACGTTGCCTGCATGTTATTTTGTTTTGTTTTGTTTGTAGTGTTCTTGCCATTCCTTCGTTTTGTTTGTATTTATGTGAATGTGGACATTTCATTGTGAACATGGACATTTCATCATTATGGACACTTTAAAAGGATAGCTCGACTGTCATTAAAGGACATTCATAATTGATATTTATTATTGTGTTAAAAAATGTCTTGTGTTGCAGTTTTTCACGTTGTCTAACTTGTCTCTTGGGCAAATAAAAAGCCTTTGGAGCGTAGTCTTATTCTGCCTAATGAAGAAGCTTTAGGAGCGGTTGGGGCTGCTCCACATCCGTATAATAGCTAAGGGCATTTTCAAAAATAGAATCTACCACACACACACACACACACACACACACACACACACACACACACACCCTGGTTGACCTGTCCTGGTTGTTGTTGTTGTGAAGTTACAGTGTGTCTCAAGGGAAACACTTCAGAGAGATGCTTTTACGTGTGTGTGTGTGTGTGCGCGTGCGTGTGCGTGCGTGGTGCGTGCGTGCGTGCGTGGTGCGTGCTCATGTGTGATGCTGACAATGCTTACAGTAAGTGTCCAGGGGAACAGTGTAGTGTGTCCAGTAACCACCTCACCCCTATAGTATAGCCTATACTTTGTCGTACCAACAAATGGTGAAAATAATGTGCCGCTCTGTGAGCTTGTCGGCTATTTTTAACAATTTTGAAAACTTTGTAAAGTGTTTGGACTTAATTTTGAAATGTCTTAGTGCTTGGGACGGTCGGACCCTCCACATGGTAGTGGCTGAACACAACCCAGCAAGCCAAATGACGTCATGATAACGTAATGACGACGTCCTCCAGTGACTCTGGTGACGTTCAGGACTAGGCCAGATCTTTACGTCATTTCCAAGTCGTCTTCACCAGTTTAAATAATATAGCTTATTCTGGGCCAGATCTGACTAGTTATGATATGACTTAAATTGATCTGGCCTCGATCAGACTCTCTCTGATTCATCCAGGGACGTCCGTCTTAGTGGGTAAAATTTATGTTGGTTGAAATCAGGTGATATTCTGGGCTAGTCTTGGTTTGACTTGATCTGGGCCCAATCGAGACGTCACTGGACCAGGTCCTGACCGTGCTTGCTGGGAAGGATAAATATTAAATGAAACCATAATTGCAGTTTGACCTTTGACGTCTCTTTAATGTTTTATTAACTTTTGCTATTAATCTTTATTCATGTGAAGCACATTGTAACAACACTGTGTGTGAAACATGCTATACAAATCAACTGGCTTTGATAAGAGGCCTATTCGACACATGCACTGCATGAGAGAGACTCCGTTCTTGTACTGTAGTTCGAGGCCTGATATTGTGCCTGCTGTGCTTGTGATGTTTGTGTGTGTGTGGTTCCACGTGGCACGAATGGAGCGAGCGTGTGTGTGTGTGTGTGTGTGTGTGTGTGTGTGTGTGTGTGTGTGTGTGTGTGTGTGTGTGTGTGTGTGTGTGTGTGTGTGTGTGTGTGTGTGTGTGGTGATGAGGGGAATGCCAGCCCATCCCTCTACATGAATAATAGATAATCTGAGGAAACACACACACTGAGGCAGACTTCACACAGACACACACAAAAACGCATGTTTTCACAATGCACGCACACACACACAATATGTGAACAGACTGTGTTTATTTTAGGTTCCTCTCCAAACATCACAGTAGCTTCAAACATTCTAAGATGTTTGGTTGGATAGAAATTATTCATAAGTGGAGGTCCTGAAAACATTAGGTGACGTACGCCCTCCGTCTGTCTCACACACGCATGCAGGAGGGCTTCGTGGCTAACGGCTAATTCACAACGTTGTGAACTCTGATTGATTGATTGACGTTGACAGAAAATGCATACATGACCAATTGACCATATATTTGTTCATCTTTTTTTATGTAGGTACAGGGTCCTCCCCTTTCTTAGTCCACTTCCTCTGGTGTGCTTCTGTGTTTATTCCTACTAACAACAGCACTTCTTGTTTAGGGTACTGTAGGTGGTGCTGACAGATTCTGCTCAGCAGAAATCTGCTTAGTAGCACAATCTGTCTTGAAAGATTACATCATTATCATCATCGTAACTAGGGTTGTCCCGATCCGATCACATGATCGGAAATTGGGGGCAGATCACGTCATTTTCAAATGATCGGAATCGGATCGGGAGCAAAAAAAACGTGATAGGGACATCCCTAGTATCAATATCATATCCATATCATGATGACTGGATATTGTCTGTGATCTATTGTGATATGGCATAAGTGTTCTATAAAAATATAAATATCGGATCGGGAAAAATAGGTATCGGCAGATACTCAAAATCAAATGATCGGAATCGGATCGGGAGCAAAAAAAATCATTATCGGGACATCCATAACCGTAACTTTAATGTATAATGGAGCGCAGCACAAAGTATAACCTTAACCATACTGTATTTCCTACTGTACATGATGCGAGTAGAGATGTGTTCAATCTGCGAGCGACAGCAGCACAGAGTGAAGTTACAGTATAAAGATCTGTCTCTGGGAGATCAGGTTGAGCTGCAAATAGACTGTTACACTGTTACAGGCCGCGCACACACACACACACACACACACACACACACACACACACACACTAAAAGAGAGATAAGGCGCAGCTTTGCAGACGACCATGTCAATATTGTGTATCATAGTTATACTGTATAGAGAAACACAAGCATACATTGTTACAGGACACACACATAGAGAAACACAAGCATACATTGTTACAGGACACACACACACACACACACACACACACACACACACACACACACACACACACACACACACACACACACACACCACGTCAGCGTTCATGACATCAGTAATACTGAGGCCACTAATATAATGCCAATATCTTACTGGAAATGACCTTTATGGGGAGAGAGAGAGAGAGAGAGAGAGGGGGAGAGGGGGAGAGGGGGAGAAGGGGAGAGGGGGAGAGAGAGAGGAGAGAGAGAGGAGAGGAGAGAGAGAGAGAGAGACACACAGAGACAGAGAGACAGAGAGAGACTCTATGGAGTAATAGACAGAGGGAGGGGTTTGGGGGCCGGGAGTGACACTATATCAGTATATGGTTTCTGTCAGGAAGAAACCTCTTATCTCCATATTCTTACTTTTAGCGTTCTTTTATTGTAAAGTAACGCTCTACTTGATCACACTACAGACAAAACACTAAAGTATCAACATGGGAGAATCTGCGAGCTCGAAACATCAACGTCAAGTGACATGACCAGTAACAGTTTTGGACATAATGAGGTTTTCACCTGATGGAGACTACAGTATATTAGATCTCAGATGATATGAAAGAAGGAACCAATCAATATAAACAATGATAACAACTAGGACACAACTAGTGGTGGACATACTGTACACTCAAGTAAATACAAGTACAAATTAAGTACATTTACTTTTAATATCAACGTAATCTAGACCCCCCCCCCACCCAGAAAATAATTCAAAGAGAAAAGCTTGTAGATCAGGGCTTAACTCATAATGTATGTCGTTTTCCATTCTTAGACATTGAATGGCTGATGGAGACATGTACGTACGCTATGATCCATTCTGTGTTAATATCCTAAAAACCCTACTGTGAGGACCGATCAGTGCCAACATGTGTGCACACTGCTAGTAGTATACTTTTCAATGTTTTTTAAAAGATTTGTTTTGTGTGACATTTTCATGCTTTATTCAGATAGGTCAGGCTGAAACCTTCTACAAAACAATGTGGAATGTTGCGTTCACATTCAGATATGTAGATAGATACTACATTAGGTATAGACTATAGACAACTGATATAAAGTTTACATTGAAGAAACGTTCCCATCCACACGATTCGATTTCTATTGCTCTCCCAGTTTAATTAAGACCATGGATTTTGCTGTGCAATACTGGCATACCACACACAGCAATGGACTGGAGTCACTGGACACGTCCCGCTATAGGATTACACAGTGATGGTACGACCATCGCCCACTGAAATGGCTGAAGAATGTTGTCTTTTATAAGTGGTTCCTTGAGAGAGTTCCAGCTAAATGATAATTAGGAACCAAATGGACCCTTATGGGTCTGTAACTCAGAGAGTGTAAAATGGAACCAAATGGACCCTAACGTGTCCATTTGGTTCCATTTGTTCACTCTCAGAGTTAAATTAACTTTGATTTTACTATATACATTGGGGTCCCAGAGATAGAGTATCATTTTGGGGGTCCTTGACATTAAAAAGTTTGGGAACCAAACAATGAGAGGCAGAGAGGGACCTCGTTGGCCGAGGTTGAACACACAGAGGTATGATGAATGATGGGTCATAATGTGTTTGCCACACAGCCTCAGAATGCTTAAACATTACTGTCAATGGAAGAAGTGTCCTCCTAGTGAACTAAATGGTAGTTCCTCTGGGATGTCCCACCGCTGCGGGGGAGGGAAGAAGAACAAGCTCTGTAAAGAATACTAATAGAACTGTTGAGTAAATAAATCGGGTGCTCTTCAAGGATTATTATATCGAGTAGAAAAAGGCACCTTCCAGATATTTTAAGCACTTCAGCCTCATTTAAGAAATAGCAAAAATAACACGGTTCACAATGTATCACATTACTCCACGTAGGGATTTAAAACAAAAAAAATCCAGTAGTCAGTATTAGTACCACGCATCCGCCTGGTTGACAGCAGACTGCTGGGCGAGCGCTGGCGCTTTGGCATGGGGCGTCAGATCAACATATGGAATTAATTCCGTACTGGCCATATATGGAGCGTGTCTTGAGTGTACAGGGTTTGATGAGGTCAGATCAACATATGGAATGTCAGAACAGGTCAGCTCCATATATGGAGATCTAAGGGTGGCAGCGGGGGCAGTGTCTTGAGTGTACAGGGTTTGATGAGGGCCCAGTTAGGGCCGGGCCTTAAGTTTCGGGCATGTTGAGAAATCTAGTTTTTGCCGGCTGTCGGGCGTGGCTGCACTAAAAACTTGGGGGCAGGCACGTCTACAGTTTAAATGGACAAGTATCAGTCAAAAGGGAGACATCAAAGAGGAAGGATGGATGTGCAAGGATCAACATATGGACTGTCAGAACAGGTCAGCTCCATATATGGAGCTTTGAGGTTTGAGGTGAGATTGCTGGCCAATATTGATGACAAAAGTGTTGTTACAGAATTAGAGAATGTCAAAATCAAGACAAGGTCACTTGTGCTGACAGTTGAGTGAGTGGTGGCACTCCTGATTAGCTTACAAAGTGTTCATGCTTTTTGTTGTAGCCTGGGCAACATTCCTTTTCGGGTTTATGATCCGGTCGGGAGCAGATGATATCGTTCCCTCAAACCATTTTTTCCCAATAAAAGCTGCAGGCTACGAGAGAACGAGTCACGCTTTTATTGTTGTTCTTCCGGTTTGAGGGAAAGGAAGTTGACTACAAAACAATGACTACAACGTTACATGACGTAACGATATCATCTGCTCCTGACCGGATCACATGGCAATTCTGTAACACAGACCAGGCTTTCCTCCGAGGGGGAAAGCCTGGTGAAGCGAGGTTATTTTTGTTGGGAGAGAATGAGAATGTTGTTTATACTGTACATAGCTGTAAGTACACAACATCATCATCATGGCAGCGCCAATATGTATGTGCGTGTATGTTGGAGCATGCGTGTGTGTGTCACAGCCTTTTCAGTTTCTAAACAATCTCATACAATGCATGGTAATTTAATACATGGTTGTGTGTTTGTGTGTGAGACGCGCATTTCAAATGTGAACGTTCCTGTTGTGTTGGCTGAGGTGGCAGAGAAGGAATGATGACCTATTTACAGAAGAATCTTAATGAGAGAGAGAGAGAGAGAGAGAGAGAGAGAGAGAGAGAGAGAGCATGTACTCAAGTACTGTACTTGGTTACAGGCAAATATTGTACTTTTTGCTCCTACAACTATTTGAAAACTTTAGTTACTTTGTAGATTTGTATTATTATTGCAAAACAAAACATGCATTAACCACTATATCCCATACTTCAGCCATTTAAAAATAGCCGATCTACAGTATTGGCTCACAACGTGTCATGTTGTGAGCTGGTAGATCTTCTATTTAAAAAAGATTTGTATACATTTTGAACGCTTGTGAAACAGGACATTCTGCATGTTGCCTTCAGTACTTTAAGTACATTTTGATGCCAATACCTTTGTACTTTTACTCAAATGCATTTTGAATAGCGGACGTTTACATATTTCTTATTTCTGGATTGCAGTATTGTATTCACTCTAAGTAAACCACTTCAGTACCTTTTCCACCACTGCTCATTGGAGCCAACTAAACTACAGCCTGCTGTACTGTGAATGTGTTCATATGAACGCCTCTGGAAAACAAGCAGTGTTTGCCGCCAGGAATCATCAGATGGCTGATTAGGACCAGCCAGGAGAGCAAAGCGCTGTGAGATGTATTGTATGTAGGTCGCAGGTCATTAGTGTGATGACGTAATGTCCTGTTTATGAATGAGGTTAACCACGGGAACTGTATAGCGTCCCTACTCTGGGCAGGTCATAATAATAGGTGAACATTCTGTGAAAATATCAGATCTACAAGCTCTATTTCCTTTTTTTCCTTGTGTACCCCCCTCCCCTCTCTCCTCTCTCTCTCTATTCCTCTTCTGCCTTCACCTCCCTCTCTCAATCACACCCATAATACAACTTTTTCTACACTCCCTCTCTCCCTCTATTCTCTTGTCTCCTCTCCTCTCCTCTCTCCTCACATTGATGATGTTGTGATGATGTCAGCTCTATTTCGGGGCCGAATGGCATCAGCCCATCTCCGTTTACTCGCATAACGCTGTTAGCAGCCAGGAGGAAATGACACATCTCATACACAGGAAGTATACAGTAGGCTAGTCTCCCAGGAGAGAGGGGAAGGTTACCCAGTTGGGATATACAGTACAAAATATTGTAACTATAGCGGCTTTGCAGTTACGACTCAGAGCTAGTTTCCCATGAATGCCAAAAGCACCACATAGTAAGTTTTTTTACTCAAGTAAAAGTCTTCATTTGACCCAGAAAGTGTACAAATGTAA
>NC_136799.1:14652793-14675293 GCF_951216825.1 Electrona antarctica | reverse complement strand
CTGAGTACAAATGATATTTTACTGTGTACCTCTGTTGATGCACACTGTGTGGGTGTCTAATTGTGTGTGTGTGTGTGTGTGTGTGTGTGTGTGTGTGTGTGTGTGTGTGTGTGTGTGTGTGTGTGTGTGTGTGTGTGTGTGTGTGTGTGTGTGTGTGTGTGTGTGTGTGTGTGTGTGTGTGTGTGTGTGTGTGTGTGTGTGTGTGTGTGTGTGTGTGTGTGTGACCATTTGTTTCATCCAGGTAATTGATTTCAATGCCACACTGTCTGCCCTCCAGAACAGTCAATTGTGTTTGTCGTGTGGAAACGTCATTATGTCCAAAAACTGGAAAAATAAGTAGCTTGTTTCAACACTGTAGTGTGATCAAGTAGGCCAGTAGGGTGTTCATTTACAAATGAAACGGCAACAAAGTGGGCTGGTTTTACTGTTCTTCAGTAGGTTTTTCATAGACGTTGCCTTTCTTCTTCTGCATTTGTTTCATAATGATCCTGCTTTGATCTTCTTTCCAACGTTGTTCGTTGACTCCATGCTGTGCTCACCTAACCTTCCACGGGGCAGCACACCTAAACCTAACCTTAACCCATGTCTAACCAATGACTAGTCTAAACTAAGTATGCACCCCCCTCTGGGCTGCCACACCACCCTGTTCGCATGCTCAGGTGCCCTACATCCACAACCAGTGTTTTTTTTCCTTTTTTGCCAGCTGCTTAAAAAGCGCCAGGACTACATTTGCACGCACCACTACTGACGACCGTAAAGACGACCGTACTGGACACTTTCTTGATTGGTTGCCTCTAGGCTGCCCCTAAGCCAATGGGAGACTTACCCATAATAAAAGCCATAGTCTGAACGGCGTAAAAACCCATACTCTGAACGTCGCAACGCGGAGCAAGTGGCAGCAGAAGCTAATGTTGTGAGCTAACTGTAGCTAGAGGAAAGCCATTACAAAACACAGTGAACCCACAACTTGCGCGGAGGTGTAAAGGCACTTTAGCACTGCGCCACCCGTTTTTTAGCGGGATGGTGTGTGGCAGGGTGTGTCACACGCGTGACCCACATCCAAAACACTTTTTGAGATAGATATTGACCTTGTAATAATTTGATGCTTTGTGCATATTGTCAAAAGGACAGAGTCATTCCTCCACTTGGATGCTGGTGGACTCTGAACCCATACATGAAGAGTTGTCTTTGTTCAGAGAGAAAGAGAATGTTGCACTCTCTCAATCTCTCCTTTTGTTGTCTCTCTCTCTCTCTCTCTCTCTCTCTCTCTCTCTGTCTCTCTTTCTCTCTGTCTGTCTGTCTCTCTCTCTCTCTCTCGCTCTCTGAGCTGACATGGTGAGAGTGCCCTCGTAACCACTGGCAACCACCAGCCCAGCCATTGGTGGTTGGTAAACTGTGAGAGGCAGCACTCATTGATCTCATTGGGTGGAAGTTGTCTCTGCTACCTGGCAACGTTGGGCTATAGGGTAACAGTCTAGCAGGTAGCTGGGCAATGTAGTGGTACCTTCAGTGATTCCAATACACAACTCCTAATGAGAGAGAGGTGTGTGTGTGTGTGTGTGTGTGTGTGTGTGTGTGTGTGTGTGTGTGTGTGTGTGTGTGTGTGTGTGTGTGTGTGTGTGTGTGTGTGTGTGTGTGCTCGTGTGTGTGTGTGTGTGTGTGTGTGTGTGTGTGTGTGTGTGTGTGTGTGTGTGTGTGTGTGTGTGTGTGTGTGTGTGTGTGTGTGTGTGTGTGTGTGTGTGTGTGTGTGTGTGCGTGTGCGCGTTCAGTGTGCCTGTAATGCCAATGTGAAAGAGGTGATATATTGTGTGTGTCCACTTTTCCTTAATTAATGAAGTAATAATTAACATCTAACTCTCTCTCTCTCTCCCTTCCTCTCTCCCCCAGCTGATTCAAATGACGCTCGCCCATCCACACTAGGACTTGCTCTCTATCTCTCTCGCTCTCTCTCTCAAACACCATGAACAGCGTAGCCATCTCGCCCCTGGAACCCCCCTCCCCAATGATTACCTCGGTTACACCAACAACAGACCCCGCCCTCACCACCGCTAGCCCCTCCTCTGGCGTGGCCTTCGACGAGGAGCTCCAGGACCAGGCCTCATCCCCAGACCTCTCCCCAGGTCCCAGCCCCAAACAGAGCTCCCTGACTGGGGAAGGGACATACCCTGGAAGGGATAACTCCCGGAGGTAAGCGCATTAGCATGCTGCTGTTAGAACGTTGCTTGTAAGTTTCCGAGGCTACGTTGCGTGTGACTAGTTTCATTTTTGTATTTGGCCGTGGGGACCCCCAGCAGGAGACTATTTATGAAAATGTCTGCCTAGAGGGTGGGCCAACAGTGGACATAGCAAATTTGCAGCAGCATTGCTCCGATCCGAACCAAACACTGTTCAGGGGACTGCCATAACAATAGTCACACCACACCTGTGGGGCCCCTGGTAGCCACTCTGGTTACACACACCACCGCAGCATTGGAACACGCATACACTCCTTACCTCTCGTCAGAAGCGTTTACATGGCGCCAGCATCGCGGTACAAAGGCACAAATTAAATCCGAAATGTGGATGGCAGAAAATCCACCAAGGACAGCGATCCTAGAATCTGAGTTATGACGGTTTGAAAATCCTCTCTTCCACTGCTTTGCACTGTGAATATATTTGCAATCCCATAGTTGGAACAGTGCGGCGTTGCTATGGGAACTGGACCAATGGTAAAGGCTTCCATAGGCATCAACCATTATATAGACAGAGTCTACGTTGGGGTACGTATATATACGGACTTGGGACATGACGCCACCTAGCGTCGACGTACGTATATATACGTACCTGGGGGAAAAAAGAGTTAAGTAGCATGTGAGTGGTCAAACTAGGGGGTTGTCATGATTCTGAATACATTGCAAGCATTTGTTTTGCACTAAAACAAAACAAAAAAAAATGGGCTAAAAACGTCCATAGACATGTTTCCAAATGTGATGACGGCTATGGCCGTTTTTAGTCCAAGGAGTGGGCTACTGTTTCATGCAGGTTTTACTTTTTTTTTATTATTGGTTTTTCAATTACAAATTGCACATGACATGAAAAAGACAAGAAAAACAAAACAAAAAACACAAAAAGCAGTCGAAAGCTACGCTAAATGGACAACACATTCTATTGTTAACAATAGTGATTATATCATCTGTAATATATTACAAATTGTTAATGCACCAATTCTTTAATAAATAAAAGTAGTCCCATACTAAATGGAACTTTCCTTTGACATTGATCTTTCAGTCATAAATTGGGTCCAATCTGTGAGCCCTGGTGTACAGCACCAACTAAGTTTCCTGGCTGCAGTAATAAGGCCTGCAGTCAGTCAGTCACCAATGTATGTTGTGCCTTGGTGACCCCTTGTGGCAAAAGTGTGCTATCTCCCAGGAGACAGAACCTTGGGCATTCTGGTAATCTTAGTCCCAACCATTCTCCAAGTTTCCTCAGTACCTCTTTCCAGAAGGGTAAAACCACAGGACATTCCCAAAAAGCATGTAAAGTTTTTTTACCATTTCTCCCTTACATTTTCAGCACCTTTTGTCTTCTACCAAGCGGTCCAAGCCCATCCTAAACAGTTGTTTATGATAAAAGAAAACTTGTATGCTTGCACGTCTCTTGTTTCTCCAACATCTCAATGTCAATAAAAACTAAACTTCAGACACCCCAGATAGTCAAGGGGCAGTGCCCTCAATACCCTCATACGTCATACCTGACCAACTATACATCTCCAAAGTGAGTGACCCCCACCACACAGCCACAACACTAGAGGGTGTGATAACAATCTGGTGCTATACCTTTTAGATTCTAAAGCATACATGGGCAACTGGTGGCCCGGGGGCCACATGCGGCCCCCACCTTCACTTAATGTGGCCCTCAGGTACATTAAGAATACTGAACAGAATACTGATATAATATTGGTTTCAGCTGTTACAATTCCACAACATCCATTCCACGCAAACATGACCCGCTTTCATTACTTCAGTCTAAATTAGTAGCTCAATGCTCAACACAAGTAATTAAGGCATTTGAAATTACATAAAAATGTTATTTTTCAGAATTCCAATTCAAATATAGCAAAAATAGCAGATCTACAAGCTCAAAACGTGTCGCAGTGCGACGCGTTTTGAGCTTGTAGATCTGCTATTTTTTGCTACAACAGCAATGTGGCCCTCTGGAGTTAGTGTGGAAATATAGTGGCCCTCTCCATCGTCAAAGTTGCTCACCCCTGTTCTAAAGGGTAGTAGTCGAATGAGAATTTCCCCATGTTTGTTCTAAAGTTTAGTACACACTCTGCCACCAAAATGTGGAATGCCCTGCCACCATCCCTTAAACGAAAAGATGTAAATCACTGGTTTCTTTCCAAACTGGCCTGACCAATCACCTACCAGGAGACCACAAGGCGAAATAAATGTTTTTCCTTTTTCTCCTTTGCACATAATAGTGTTTTGTATATTTGAATTGAATACATGAATTGAATACATAATGGAAACAAGTCCCCAGATCCTTTTTGTGTTTACCTTTTAGCCTTAATGTCTGACTGTAGCCTATCACATGCTGTTTACATTTTGGACTAATAAAGTATTCAATCAATTAATCAATCAAATCAACCGGCACAACAAACACTCTTCGTACCGCATAAAGGTTTACAGTGCAGAGACTGCAGTGGATGATGTTAGTTGTCATGTGTTGCAGTGTTGATTTCGTCGACTATGGCGAAAAACGTCCGTCGCCTACCTTTTTAACAAAATAAAAACAAAATAGACACTGAAATGTTAGAGAGGGACTAGTGAAGACTAGTGGGTTGCACCGGGTTGTTGTGCTCTGAAAATAGCAGATCTACAAGCTCACAATGTGTCGCGCTGTGACGCGCTGTGAGCTTGTAGATCGGCTATTTTCAGCATGATGCAACCAAGTGTAAAAATGGCATTACGACGCCACCAAAGTGTAAACCAACCGTACCGTGTTGTACATGTACAGGTGCAGGAAGCCCCCTCCTCTTCACACCGTAGCAGACTGGAAGGTGGTGCTCCACCTGCCAGAGATAGAGACCTGGCTCCGAGCCACCAGTGACAGAGTCACTCACCTCACCCACTCTGTGGCCCAGGACTCTGACAACAGACACGTCGATGTGCACCTGGTACAGCTGAAGGTAAGACAACAGCCGGGCGTGTGCGTGTCTGTGTGTGTGCATGTGTGCGACTGTGCGTGCATGCATGTCTGGTGGGGGGAAATACAGGCTTTTGTGGTACAATTCTCATTCTACAACTCTGCAGAATGTGGAATGACACATCCATTATAGGATAATGTAACACTGGTTTCTTTCGAAATTGACCTAAAAACAAAGAAGACCACAAAGGGAGGTGAATGTAAACTTTCCCATCTCTTTTGGACGTATAGTGTTGATGATCAGGTACTAATGTGTAAATGCTGTATTATGTTGATGAATTGAATACATAGTAGGACCACGATGGAAACAACTCTGCAGGACTTTTTTGTGGTACAGAATATGCTTTCAGCCTTAATGTCTGACTGCACCTTGCGCTGTTTACATTTCAGACTAATGAAGTATTCAATCAATCAATCAATTCATCAAATTGATAAAAATTCAGTTTTGGCTTCTTCACCACCCTGCTCTGATGGGTGTGATGGGCACATGGTTAAGGGTCAAGTGTCCTGCTCAGGGACATTCTGACATAATGGACCAGGGCCAGGCTAACAGCACCCCCTGCTGGGCTGCCAGCTGTATCTGGCCTGCATATATAGGTGCATACAGTCCTCTCCTGTGGCACAAGATGCAAGGTGTTTATTGTCACATACTGTACACATACTGTTAAAGTAGTTCTCAAACATTTTCGTTTCAAGGACCACCAAATTGATATATTGTATATATTCGGTCGCGGACCCCCATCTGAAAATATTTTGTGCCAGGGATCCCAGAGGAGAGGATTTGTCTTAAACTTAAAAAAAAACATCAAAAGTACTCTTTCAAGATTTTTCAAAACATTTAAAAAATAGCAGCGGTACAAGCTCGCAGCACAGCATGACCCCCTGGGGATCATCACCCCCTGGAACCCCCTGGTGGTCCCCGGTAACCTGACTCCGCCAGATGGGGCAGCAGAGAGTACACTGGGTTCCCCCCCTCCTGCTCCCATCTGGGAACTCTCAGGCAGACTTGATGCTCCGGCCACCAAACGGCCTGGCCAATCAGCGGCAGCTAGAGGCGGGATCAAGGCATACATGCCTTGATCTCTGAGAAACACTGCAATACCATACAGCAAAAATTTTTTAAAAAACGATGAATAAATACATGGAAGGGGATGTGTTAATATACAAACATTCCCTTGAGAATGCCACTTCTCAAGCCCCTGGAGGGATTTTAGGTATACTCCCCCACATTTTTACTTATTCTTTGTGTATCTTCTTGTGTGTCACTACATTTCAAGCGTAGCGTTAGTTCTTTGCGGCACGGAGGGCAGATGGTTTATATGTGTGTACATGGTTCCCCTCATTCATTCCCCCTAGTGATCTATACTGCTTATTTAAATCTGCTGCCTCTCTAGGCCACGCCCTCATTCCCACAGTGCAATTACAGTGTGACTGGTTCAATCCTACCCTAAATCTAGGCCTAAGACGTGACACCTCAAAGTGGGGTACATTGCATCCACTGGTCAATCCAAGGGCCTACCACTCCACTCTCTTGATATGTTCTTTCCCAACTCTTGGAGAGTATGTAGGCCTTTCCCTGGACCTTCTAGCGGCTAGAAGGTCCAGGGAAAGTCCTACATTGTAGGACTAGTAGCATGCCAAAGTTTGTGCTATTGCCATTGAGAATGCATTGGGCGTTTAAGTTAAATAACTCAGAAACTACAAATCATTTCAAAGTAAAAAGTTCCAGCATGTGTCTCCACAGTAAGCTGAATTATAAAATGTGTGAATAGAGTTTCTAGGTGAAAGTAATTTTTGACGTGCCATAGAGCTGCCATTGAGCCCCATTATACATTTCTCAAATTTGAAAGCACTATATTTCTAAAACTATGAAACATTTCAAAGATTTCTTTTCAGGCAAACATGTCCACCGTAAGATGAACCTAAATAGGGTTGAATGGGGTTTCTAGGTGTAAGTATGTAGGACTAGTAGCATGCCAAAGTTTGTGCTATTGCCATTGAGAATGCATTGGGCGTTTAAGTTAAATACGGGGAGGACATATTTTGACAGCAAACTGCCTGTCATATTTTCTCCCTATTCCAAAGCCCCCCCAGGTAGGCCTACATTATATATTTAAACTATTTTCAGCAATGGTACACTTATTCTTTCAGTGGGTAGATCTTGTTGAGCTGGTCATTTTGAAAGTAGATCTCACGTCATAAATGTGTGGGCACCCCTGTTCTAGCCCCTAGGATGACCCGAGGCCCACCACTTAAAAACAACATGCTACGGTGCCCAAATCTGAATTTATAGGTGCTCAAATGAACTCAAACTGAAGCAATTCAGTAAAGGCCAACACTTCCTCCTGGGGTCATTTTAGGGGCTGGGACCTCCAGTAAAAGGCCTAAATACTCTCCAAGAGTTGGGGAACAACATATCAAGAGAGTGGAGTGGTAGGCCCTTGGATTGACCCAGGACCAGTGATTAAATGTACCCCACTGAAAAATAGCAGATCTACAAGCTCGTAGCGTGGCACTCGGTGCCGCACTACGAGCTTCTAGATCTGCCCAAAGTTGAAGGGCTTCAACCTTGGGTACTGGGTAGCTGAAGTTGAAGCTCTGCCCTTCAACTTTGGGCACTTTTACATGTAGGCTGACCCAAAGTTGAAACAGTTGCAAGGGGGACATCTTTGGGCCTGGGGTCCTCATCGTTGGATATGTTGTTCCCACAACCAAGAAGAGTATTTTACCCTTTACTGGAGGTCCTAGGCCCTAAAATGACCCCATGATGAAGCGTTGACCTTTACTGAATTGCTTCAGTTTCAGGTAATTTGACCACCTAACTTCAGATTTGGGCACCCTAACATGTGGTCTTTAAGCAGCCTCAGCTCTCTACTCATTCTTTGCATGCTGAGCTGTCAGGCAGATCGTGCGGCATCTGCGTGGAAATTTCCCCCACCTCCCCGGCCTCCTCCCCGTAATTCTTAGTCCAGGGATTATGGGATATTATTGTATTGGTTGTGATTGTGTAGATTCATTGTGTTGAATCATGTGTTGATGTGTTTCATTGTGTTGAATCATGTGTTGATGTGTTTTTTCTGTGTATTGTTCATGGATTATTGTATCTTTGGCTCTGCTCTGGGGGGTTGTTGATATCAGAGCTGTGTCTTGGTGCACAGATAATCGGAGATATCAAATGTGATACCAGACCTGTGTCTCGGTACGCAGATCATCTGATATCACATGAGCAGAGCCACACCGCCATACTAACATGCAACAGCTTTGCAATAAATGGTCTATGGTCAATCTGAGCCGAAGTGTCTCAATGAATGTCCAGTTAATTAGCTTACAGTGGTGTTGCTTGAGCTGACGTTGAAATTACACTTTCCACAGAAGCTTTTCCCTCAACATCTCTGTTAGTGCTAGGTCTTCTGTCCAATATGAATTCTCTGGTGATATTTGAGACTATTGCTTTGGCTGAACCGTTTCCCACACTGGCCGCACAGTCATAGGGTTTTTCTCCTGAATGAATTCTCTGGTGAATTTTGAGATTGAACCTTATCCCACACTGGTCACAGTGGTAGGGCTTCTCTCCTGTATGAAATCTCTGGTGATATTTGAGACTATTGCTATGGCGAAACAGTTTCCCACACTGGTCACACTCATAGGGCTTCAACCCTGTATGAATTCTCTGGTGACATTTGAGATAACTGCTCTGTTTTATGAACCTTATCCCACACTGGTCACAGTGGTAGGGCTTCTCTCCTGTATGAATTCTCTGGTGATATTTGAGACTATTGCTGTGGTTGAACCATTTCCCACACTGGTCACAGTGGTAGGGGCTTCTCTCCTGTATGAATTATCTGGTGATATTTGAGACTAGTGCTCTGGCTGAAGCTTATACCACAATGGTCACAGTGGTAGGGCTTCTCTCCTGTATGAATTATCTGGTGACATTTGAGACTATTGCTGTTGCTGAACCGTTTTCCACACTGGTCACAGTGGTAGGGCTTCTCTCCTGTATGAATTCTCTGGTGACGTTTGAGACTATTGCTCTGGCTGAACCGTTTTCCACACTGGTCACAATGGTAGGGCTTCTCTCCTGTATGAATTCTCTGGTGAAGTTTGATTCTAGAGCTGTCACTGAACCGTTTCCCACACTGGTCACAGCAGTATGGCTTCTCTCCTGCATGTTTTTTCTGGTGAATTTGAGAGTACTTCTCCGGCTGAACCGTTTTCCACACTGGTCACAGTCGTAGTTCTTCTCTCCTGTATGAATTATCTGGTGAAGTTTGAGACTATTGCTCTGGCTGAACCGTTTTCCACACTGGTCACAATGGTAGGGCTTCTCTCCTGTATGAATTCTCTGGTGATATTTGCGACTAGTGCTCTGGCTGAAGCTTATCCCACAATGGTCACAGTGGTAGGGCTTCTCTCCTGTATGAATTCTCTGGTGTGATTTCAGACTAGTGCTCTGGCTGAACCGTTTTCCACACAAAAAAAACTGCCTCAAAGAATATGACTAGTGGCAGAATTGCGGAAAGTTTTGAATGTTTAGCAGTCCCATTTTCATTTTTCGCAGCATTGGTGGTTGTTGCAATTCCCTGCTCTACAATACTTCACCACAGGGTGAACAAAATAAAGTATAAACCCATATAATGTAACAACGTGTTGGTTCCCTAATGAAATTCCAAAGGTAAGCAGTGTTGTTTTCACCCCATGAAGGAATGGCAGATTCGGCCACGCCCCAAAATATCCAATATATCTGAATGAATACTGTATGTAAATAACAAGCTCTTGAACAGAATGAACATAAAATACATTTTCAGGGGCGATTCCAGTTTTCTCACCTTTAAATCATACTGGACATGCTTCCAGCTTAGTCAGTGTATGTGTGTGTACTTGTATTTACAATACAAGGTCAAAAGGTCTAAAAACTTACATTTTCAATCAATTGTGTGTGTGTGTGTGTGTGTGTGTGTGTGTGTGTGTGTGTGTGTGGGTGTGTGTGTGTGTGTGTGCTAGCTATAGTTGCTGTTACTTTTGTCTAGTCATGTGATCTGACTTGGTTGTTTTGTCGTACTGATGAGAGAGAGAGAGAGAGAGAGAGAGAGGCCACAGCTGTGTCTTTTCTTTGTGATTGTGAGGGGTGATTGACAGTGACCTTGGTGTGTGTGTGTGTGTGTGTGTGTGTGTGTGTGTGTGTGTGTGTGTGTGTGTGTGTGTGTGTGTGTGTGTGTGTGTGTGTGTGTGTGTGTGTGTGTGTTAAACGGTGCATTTATATAGCGCCTTTATCCAAGGCGCTGTGTGTGTGTGTGTGCGCATGTGTGCGTGCGGTCCTCAGTGAGTCGTATGTTGACTTGGTTCAATAAAAGACAGACAGGAACAGAGATAAACCTCTTGTATCTACTGTATTGTAGACAACCAGCAGGCCAAGAATACTATACAGGACCCATCAGGAAATAGTTTGTGCCAGGGCCGTACAACATATACAAAATTGTTTTTTTTTCATAATAGCAGAGCTTGTAGATATGCTATTTTCAAATAGTGGAAGTACCCTAACCTATGTGTAGCAGAGTGGCTCAGAGCCTCTGCCTGATGGCCTCAAAAGTCTAATATCTCCCCTGGTCCAGAGGGATATCCCTTTGGTCTAGTGGTTAACGGCCAAGCTACACCAGGCTTTTCTCGCGCGTTTACCCTAAACGCGCGGCCCACGCGTGCGTTTTTTTAAATAGGACTGGACCTAAATTAAACGCACGCGCGGGAGAAAACGCGCAAGAAACGTGCGAGAAAAGCCTGGTGTAGCTTGGCAGTGAGATGTTGGACTTTCACCCGGAAGACCAGAGTTGGAATCCCGGGCGTTACATATACATACCGGTAGGTTTAAGTAAAGTACTTAACTGATTTGAATGCGATATTAACACATTTTGCTGGGGACCCCCTGGGACCCATCTCAAGGACCCCACTTTGAGAACCACTGTAAGGACAGAACAGATGTGTGCGATCAGTTTGACAGTAGTGTCGCGTGGCCAGACTGTTGCCTTCCCCAACTTTCAAATGCTTCCGCTCATATAGGCTACAGTTTGGAGCACGGCAGGCGGCAGCCCTTTTGATAATTAAAGGGGGAAGCCTCCTCCCCACTTCCGTTTCGTCTTTCCAGTCGTGCAAATGTATCCTAATATAAATCAAAATCACCAAAGCTTATATAGCTTCATTATCAGCAGAAATGGAAATTAAAATATATAAATCCAAAGATATTATTTCTAGCATGTATCTAATATCTAGCATTTGGATTTTGGAGACGGTGGAATAGTTATCTGCAGACTACAACCCTGAGGAAGGCCTATCAGGAGACGGTGGAATAGTTATCTGCAGACTCCAACCCTGAGGAAGGCCTATCAGGAGACGGTGGAATAGTTATCTGCAGACTCCAACCCTGAGGAAGGCCTATCAGGAGACGGTGGAATAGTTATCTGCAGACTCCAACCCTGAGGAAGGCCTATCAGGAGACGGTGGAATAGTTATCTGCAGACTCCAACCCTGAGGAAGGCCTATCAGGAGACGGTGGAATAGTTATCTGCAGACTACAACCCTGAGGAAGGCCTATCAGGCTGTTATAATAATAGTTATCTGCAGACTACAACCCTGAGGAAGGCCTATCAGGAGACGGTGGAATAGTGCTGGCTACAACCCTGAGGAAGGCCTATCAGGCCGAAACGTGTCCGTTAGTCCAGTGGTTCCCAAACCTTTTCATTTCAAGGACCCTCAGTTTGACATGCATTAGGTTACGGACCCCTATGTAATGGGATTTCTGTCTCTGGGACCCCACTTTATGTCGTAAAATCAATGTTAATTTAACTCTGAGAGTGTACGAGTTACAGACCCATAAGGGTCCATTTGGCTCCTATCATTTAACTGGGGACCCCCTGGAACTCCCTCAGGGAAAAGGGCATTTCCTGTGTGTTGGCTATTCCTTCATTCCTATTTGTAAGCTTTGAGCCTTGCACCTACTGTATAAGACCATTCATCTAGGTTGAGCCTTGCACCTACTGTATAAGACCATTCATCTAAGTTGAGCCTTGCACCTACTGTATAAGACCATTCATCTAAGTTGAGCCTTGCACCTACTGTATAAGACCATTCAACTAAGTTGAGCCTTGCACCTACTGTATAAGACCATTCAACTAAGTTGAGCCTTGCACCTACTGTATAAGACCATTCAACTAAGTTGAGCCTTGCACCTACTGTATAAGACCATTCAACTAAGTTGAGCCTTGCACCTACTGTATAAGACCATACAGAGCCTTGCACCTACTGTATAAGACCATACAGAGCCTTGCACCTACTGTATAAGACCATTCAACTAAGTTGAGCCTTGCACCTACTGTATAAGACCATTCAACTAAGTTGAGCCTTGCACCTACTGTATAAGACCATACAGAGCCTTGCACCTACTGTATAAGACCATACAGCGCCTTGCACCTACTGTATAAGACCATTCATCTAAGTTGAGCCTTGCACCTACTGTATAAGACCATTCAACTAAGTTGAGCCTTGCACCTACTGTATAAGACCATTCACTAAGTTGAGCCTTGCACCTACTGTATAAGACCATACAGAGCCTTGCACCTACTGTATAAGACCATACAGAGCCTTGCACCTACTGTATAAGACCATTCAACTAAGTTGAGCCTTGCACCTACTGTATAAGACCATTCAACTAAGTTGAGCCTTGCACCTACTCCTGTATAAGACCATACAGAGCCTTGCACCTACTGTATAAGACCATTCATCTAAGTTGAGCCTTGCACCTACTGTATAAGACCATTCAACTAAGTTGAGCCTTGCACCTACTGTATAAGACCATTCATCTAAGTTGAGCCTTGCACCTACTGTATAAGACCATTCATCTAAGTTGAGCCTTTAATGTATAAGACCATTCATCTAAGTAGAGCCTTGCACCTACTGTATAAGACCATTCATCTAAGTTGAGCCTTTAATGTATAAGACCATTCATCTAAGTAGAGCCTTGCACCTACTGTCTAAGACCATTCATCTAAGTAGAGCCTTGCACCTACTGTCTAAGACCATTCATCTAAGTTGAGCCTTGCACCTACTGTATAAGACCATACATCTAAGTTGAGCCTTGCACCTACTGTATAAGACCATTCATCTAGGTTGAGCCTTGCACCTACTGTATAAGACCATTCATCTAGGTTGAGCCTTGCACCTACTGTATAAGACCATACAGAGCCTTGCACCTACTGTATAAGACCATTCATCTAAGTTGAGCCTTGCACCTACTGTATAAGACCATTCATCTAAGTTGAGCCTTGCACCTATACTGTATAAGACCATTCAACTAAGTTGAGCCTTGCACCTACTGTATAAGACCATTCATCTAAGTTGAGCCTTGCACCTACTGTATAAGACCATTCATCTAAGTTGAGCCTTGCACCTACTGTATAAGACCATTCATCTAAGTTGAGCCTTGCACCTATACTGTATAAGACCATTCAACTAAGTTGAGCCTTGCACCTACTGTATAAGACCATTCATCTAAGTTGAGCCTTGCACCTACTGTATAAGACCATTCATCTAAGTTGAGCCTTGCACCTACTGTATAAGACCATTCATCTAAGTTGAGCCTTTACTGTATAAGACCATTCATCTAAGTTGAGCCTTTACTGTATAAGACCATTCATCTAAGTTGAGCCTTGCACCTACTGTATAAGACCATTCACCTAAGTTGTAGTGCTGCTGGCTTTCTGATGTTGCAGTTTCTCTTTCTCTACACAAGACAGTAACAGCTGGATGCAGGATAGATGCTGAGTAGACCGTTTAGCATTGCGTGATAGTTTGCTGCCATCTAGTGGTCATGTACATACACGACAACACAGTGTAGAAAGACTATTGGTTGCAATAGTGGCCATTGCCCTGCTGCATTCATCTTTGTAAAGCATTACTAGAGTAGACGGTACATATACAAAATAATATGAAATATGACTATACGAGCTGAATAAACTATTGGTTCAGATGGTTTGGGTCTGGACCATTCAGAAGATACAGATAGTATACACACATCTGTAAATATGCAGTCTTTGTATTGTAACACATCTCTGCTGCCGACTCTGTTAGACTGGTTGTGAGACTGGTATAAAATGTGGTTCAAATTTCATGAATGCCACTGGTAAGCAAATTATCATTGTCTCACTTCACATCTGTTATACTGGCTTTGGTGAAATGGTTGTGTAACTCGTCTTCCCCCCTTCTCTCAATTCTGACAAACAAATAAACTTTGTTGCTTTCCAATTTCCCGTCACCTAAGAAGCCCCAGAGGTTATGTTACAGTTTTTCACGATTGTTAACACACGTTTCTCAAAACAATAACTACTTTCTCAAAACCGCACACACAAAACTGAAAACCTCACACACACAATGCTAAATCCTGACACTCCTTTTGCAAGATGACTCTTTGTCATCAAATCTCTTAACTGTTCCCAAAATGGAACTTGTGTTTTCCTTTGGTACACACAACCATATTTTCAAATGACACACATAACATTCATTGATTACACACAACTAAGCATTTGCTGCACACTACCAAGCATTTACAGCACACTGAAGTATATCATTGAAAACACAAAATTTAAAACACAATCATAGAAATGATGCTGGAGAATTTGCCATTTCTCCTTTTGTAAAAACGACTCGGTGTAGGGCAGGCCTACTTTTTTACATAGTCAAACATAAAACAGCACACAATAATATTTTTCAGCCAGTTCCCTGTACTTTTTGGCCTTTTTATCGTCTCTGTCAGGCAGAAACCTCTTATCTCCATATTTTTTTTATTTTTTGGTTTTTTTTGTCAATGAATGCCCTACTCAATCAAACTACAGCGTCACACAAAAGCATCGAAACATTTAAGAGGTGCGCGTTTTGAGCTTGTTGATCTGCTGCTTTTGCTATTCTTGAATTTGAGTCGTGAAAAGTAACAGCTTTGTATATTTATGCAGTGATATTAGTCTGGCCATGCTTTGGCCATATTAGGTTTCCACCAGAGAAGCACGCCAACAGTGACTCAGCGACAGTGTAGCCGACCACGCTTGGTTGTTTTGTAGATTTTGTATTTTTTGTAGATTTGATTACCGTCTGCAGGTAGAACGACAAGTCCCCGAAGCAGAGCCAAGGGGACGCAGGAACGGCATGGACTCAGTGTACCCCTTTTAGTACAGGTGTCTGCTTAGACGCACGCACGCACGCACGCACGCACGCACGCACGCACGCACGCACGCACGCACTCTCTCTCTCTCTCTCTCTTTCTCTCTCTCTCTCTCTCTCTCTCTCTCTCTGTGTATCTCTCTCTCTATCTCTCTATCTCTCTCTCCCTCGTGATCTATTTCAGTCTATGAGGTGTTTCTGACATTGCCATGTGTCAGGATATATAACTATAATTGTGTGTGTGTGTGTGTGTGTGTGTGTGTGTGTGTGTGTGTGTGTGTGTGTGTGTGTGTGTGTGTGTGTGTGTGTGTGTGTGTGTGTGTGTGTGTGTGTGTGTGTGTGTGTGTGTGTGTGTGCGTGCGTGCGTGCGTGCGTGCGTGCGTGCGTGCGTGCGTGCGTGCGTGCGTGCGTGCGTGCGTGCGTGCGTGCGTGCGTGCGTGCGTGCGTGCGTGCGTGCGTGCGTGCGTGCGTGCGTGCGTGCGTGCGTGCGTGCGTCTGCACACACGCGCGCATGTGTGTGTATGTGTATTAACTGTTCACAGTCATTCCAAGCATTACTGTAACAGCTGTCTGGAGAATGTAGACTGTTCTGGACTGGATTCCACAGATAGCATTACAGCTGTTACCCACACATGCACGCCAGACAGGCGGGCGGGCGGACGGACGGACGGACGGTTGGACGGACGGTTGGACGGACGGGCGGGCGGGCGGGCGGCCGGGTGGTCGGACGGGCGGGCGGGCGGGCGGACCCGAAACCTCTCCCTAATTCAAAGAGTGGCTGTCTTTAATTAAACATGTACCAGAGACAAAGACAGCTGTTAGACAGGACAGTCCTGGCTAACATCAATACTGCTACGCTATGAATACACAGAATATGACTTCACATAGGAGAGGAGAGCCCAATTGGTGTTGGATCGTGTAATTTGCTTCAGTTCTCTTTAAATTCAGTTCAGGAGACATGGGGCCTGGAAATTTGCTAGTATTTTAATGAATAACTTTTCATCACCATGTAGCAGAATGCTGTCATCTGCTACTTGTGAAGTTTTAACTTGGCGGATTGAATTTCCATTTTAAAACTGTACAGTTTTTATAAATATTTTTTTACCCCTCTTAACCTCAGAACGAAAATACATCGTTTGGATGCACCTGGGACGTATCCTCAGTGATGTATCCCAAGGTCATCGGGGTTTCGGGTCTCGCGAACATCATACCCCTCACTCGGGTGACCTAGCCAGGGTGATCAAGTCCCGACTTACGTCCCAGTAGCAACCCTCGATCAGACCCACTAGGGAAAGACCAGGGCCACACAATCCGTTGGATCCACTCCGGAACTACTCTGCCGGGACTGGGAGGTACAATTCTGGTATGTGGAGAGACAAGGCTATGTGGGTTGACTCCTGTCCGGGCCCCTTCTACGTCTAACCAGGTCCACTCCTGCTCTCACCAGGAGTGCAGCCAGGACCTGTGTGTTGCACCAGACTCCCAGCAGCAGACACTTCATTCAGGAGTGGTGGTTTCTTGAGCCGTAGTGGTAAGAAATTGTTGAAACAATGAAGTTACGTTGTTGTCCCTCTCTTACGCTTAATGGTGCGTAACCACAACTTAGTGTCCTTATTCTGGGCATGACATAATAGGCAAACTTGTGTCACAGCGCCTCACAATGTGTTGTTGTGAAATGGGAGATCAGCTATTTCCGGCGAAGACATTTGGTGTAGAGGGCAAAGAGGATTTACGGCCAGGTAGTTAAGTGGTGAAATTGGCATGCTCAGGACGCTTTACGGCAGCATGGCCTTGGTTTAGGGAGTGTTGATTTGATACGGGGACTATGAAGGCTGAGAGTTTGAATGAGAAGCAATGGGATGTTGACTGCACAGGAATGGCAGATGGTGGTGCGTCACATTCTCACCTCTACTTCGGTAGACTCGCTGCGATTGAGGGGTGTAGTTGCGTTTGCGTTCACACTGCGCTGTCAACCGCAGCAAGGAACTTCATCAATGTGTTCAATTCATAAACTAAACAGTGAAATATATGGTGTTAAAAATATACTCTGAGTAATGGTTAGGACGTAAAGTGAGGGTAATGTCAACGGTGGATGCAGTGTGTCACTGTCGGGGACTGTGTGTGTGTGCGTGCATGCGTGAATGCGTGCGTGCATGCGTGCGTGACTGTTCTTCTGGACACATGCACAGCGGAGACAGCAGCGCAAAATTAATCCGACCTCTGACGTTTACAATATTTAAACGAGATTTTAGAAAGTTCCCACACACAGTCACAGCGCTCCATGTTTACGCACAGACAGACAGACAGAATATTCTGTACACTGCATGTGTTTTTATGTGTTTCCTTAAGCAATTGATTAATGTGCTCGTCCGACCATATTTCGATGAGGGCTTCAGTCTCCTCATTCGACCACGTCTATCCACGGTAACGGCTCTAAGGGGAAAATCTTTGCGCTCCGTCTCCAGCTGTGTTTGCTCGTCATTCATCTGCCACATTGTTTGCTATCGAAGTCAGGTGCGGTTGGAAGGGAAACCCCAGTTTTTGGCGAACTAGAATGTGATTGTTTGATCCGCATCAGAGTTTCCAATGAGCCTTCACACCTGCCAAACGAAGCACACTTTCCGACAATAGGCAGTAAGACTCGTTTAAATTGCATTATCGCATGCTGGTGTGAATGCCACCTCTGTTATGAACAACTGTTATGACCCAGGCTAGGGGTCACCAGTAACCTTCTCAGTCCCCAAACACATCCAGCCAACACCAGTTTAAAACCCCAAATACAGTGATTTATTAACATAAGGGACAATACATGGGTGTAAGTTACCTCAGGGTGGGCACCTGGACATCAAATTCCAATCAAACAAAAACCTATGCTTACCTTTAACCAAAAATGAATACATAGCTCTTGCCTACATTATGTGCCCTTTCATTCTTTCATGTGTACAGATGTCCTGGGCACTACATGCGGTAGTTCCTATGACGTCTGTGGACCTCTTGGGCATATATTGTGTTAACTAAAGAAACACAGGATCAATGAATAACATAAAAGAAAGGACACCAACCCCTACACTACCAAGACTAGAACCCATGTTAACCTTCCTTTCATTCTTTCTTTCGTTCTACCTTCCTTCCTTCCCATACTGATGTGGCATGTGTTTTATAATAATAACTGTATGATAGAACTTATAAATACAGTAGAAAGTCAACATGGGGAAGTTTCTTTTCTCTAGCTCATCATGAATTGATAGTCAAGTATAGTGGGTGTTGTGTTTGCCCTGAAGTGACCTGTCTGTCTTCTTGAATTCAAGTTAAAAAGTGAAAACTCTGACAGACTAGAAATATGATGCTTTTTAGGATATGGCATAATTCAATACGCACATTATGACTTATTGGTCTACACAGCTAAAGGAACTCTCTGGATTGTACTGTGCAGTCGCTGTTCAAAACAAAATGACAGAGTCACAGAGAATAACCACCAATACAGCAAATACTATAGTAATATGTTATATCGACATTTGGAATTATTAGTATTAGTAGTATTAGCATTGTTATTGTGAAAATACAACTCCCCAAGAAATGACCTTGAACCCCCTCCCCCTTCTCTCTTTCTCTGCCCTCGGGAGATCTAACCGGCAGCTGTTGCCTCTGTGTGTGTGTGTGTGTGTGTGTGTGTGTGTGTGTGTGTGTGTGTGTGTGTGTGTGTGTGTGTGTGTGTGTGTGTGTGTGTGTGTGTGTGTGTGTGTGTGTGTGTGTGTGTGTGTGTGTGATTGCGATTAACCATTAAATTGTTTATGGCATTGAACATTAGAACTTTTGAATGAAAAATAGGCTTTTGTTTGGCCTTTCAGGCTTCAAAATCAAAAGTTCCACAAGAGAGAGAGAGATATGAGAGTGGTGGGGTGGGTGAGGGTTATGTCAGTCTCAAAATAGCCCCCACAACTGTTGTCACCCCCCTACTGGAAGCAGGTCAAAACACACACGCACACAGTCTCACACACTCACGCACGCACGTACATACGCACATACACACACGGTCACACTACCGGCACACTCGGGTCAGTGAGCTATTCAGACAGTCGGACACCATATTCCTCCCATGTGGGACAGTGTGTGACTCTTGGAACGAAGCAGACGTTCGTAACGTACAGCAGCACCTCTATCTGACCGATTTCATATTCCAGGAATACTTTGATTCCGTTTTTTTGGTGACGGTATAGTTGGACGTCGGACTTGAACCTGAACTCTGGACGTGCATGGACGACGATCTGAGTTGGGATCTTTGAAAGGTACATTTTGGTTCACGCTTCACTTAAAGGTCGGGTCTATCGGATTGTAATTGCATTTGTAATGCATTGCATTTGCATTGCACTAATACGGCTTCAGAGTCATAACACTATACATGTTAATTATGACGCATAACAACTTATAATGCGTAGTAGTTATAACGTGCTGTTCTGCTGGGCTTATAATGCATTGTGAGCAGCACTTATAAGACGTCATAATCCTTGTTATGAGTTATGCATTATTATAAACATTAAGAAGTGAATTATAACACCATTAATTCAATTCTAATGCATTTTATAGACCCAACCTTTAAGTAAAGTGTTAACATAATGGTAGTATGAGACGGTGCAAATGCAACCAAATGGAACCTTACACGTCCATTTGGTTGCATTTGTAGTCTCAGAGTTTAAAGAACAGTATTGTACACTATAGTGTGACGTCTGACTGTGCTGACACAGTTTCCTCTAGCTGACCTAGAAGTTGAACCTGCCAGTTGGAATGCATTCCAACTCGGCCCTGTTTGATCATCAGCCAGTTAATGTGTTGTATTTACTAAAATCATTATATCACACCAAAAAGTATATATTAATTTTTAAAATGTACTTAATAATCTACAGTGAACTGTTGATAAGCCTGCTGCCAGTTTTATTATTGAGCTAGCATTTATTTTTCCTTTTGTACCTGAATGTAAAACAGGACAGCTATAATGTAGCAACTAAGTACTTAGAGGCCTGAAGATCAAAGTGTAGCCCAGCGCTGCACTTCCTCTGATGTAAGACCACTTTACATTTAGAGCATTCGTCTTGGTGCTTTTATTGTAGTTGTTATTATTTACAGTTCTTCCCGCTGTATGGTGTAACAGTCGTGGAATGCAGGACAGGTTATCTAATTGAGGGTATGCACGTGACATCATCATCAAACCCGGAAGTTATGCAGGAACACAGAAAAGTTGTATTTGATTGCATTAAACGATGTTAAACGACATTAAACTCACTCTGTCACTAATTTTGCCACTGGATTTGCCATTCACTTCATGCATGTGCATACCCTCTATAGTGCTTAACAGTGGTGGCATGGTGTTTTTTTACCTACGCCAGTAAACCTAGACCACTGGGTACTTGGTGCGTCTTGGAAAGTCTGGTGACACGAGGTTGATTAGGTGCGTCTTCTCTTGAATCTAGGGGTTACGCGTTCTAGCGTGCACGCACATGCACCGACGCACCGCTCCGTCCCGTCCCTGCGCGTGCACATCAAAAAATTACTGGTACCACAGCGTGGTACTGCGTTCTACGAGCATGACACCACTGGTGCTTAATATGCAAATTGTTGGTTCAACGTTAGACTTGACGACACGCACGCACACACACACACGCACACACACACACACACACACACACACGCACGCACACGCACAAAGTGGGTTTTTCCCCCCCTTCCTCCGCGAAAAAAGTTGTTGGAACCACAAGTTGTTCTTTCTCCTAAAAAAAAAAAACTCCTCCTCAGTAACTCTGTTTGTAGTTAGTTTGTGCTGCATCTGCTCACACACTCAACACTAGGCCGCTAGTCCGCTGGCCCTTTGAAGACAGCTTCATTGGACTCCGCCTGGGGGATAAAGAGAGCTGCGCTATTTGATCTGCCAATAGGTAACGGACGGCCGGCGGCGTGGTTGACGTGCCGGGGCCTGTCTAGCCCATTCAAGGCGGAAACCCCTTTTTTGGTGTTTTAAGCATTATACTAGAGTCACTTTAGCTATTGAAAAATAGCAGATCTACAAGCTCATAGCGCGGCACCGAGTGCCATGCTACGAGCTTGTAGATCTGCTTTTTTTGTTTTTGAAAAATCTTGAAAATGTGGCGCGAATCTTTGAATGTATATATTCTTTCGGAGCGAACGTTTTTCAACTCAAATCTTTGCTTCTGAGGGGTTCCTGGAATAACATATTTTCAGATGGGGGGGGGGGGGGGTCGGTGGCCAATTACATATCACTTTTGGGGTTCTTGACATGAAATATATTGAGCACCACTGATATAGAAACATAGGTTTTTTCAGAGAACGGTCAGGATTTAGAAGACATTTAGTAGAACGGTCCTCAGGTCTAAATGGGCTAGTGAAGGTTATTGGATTGAATGGGTCTGAGCTGCCGCTCCGCTGAGCTCCCCCGCTCGTCAGCGGCGCTTCGGACGGAGCCCCGCTGAGGCCGTTGATGTTTGAGCTTGACGCGGCCCGGCGCTGATTAGACGCGACGGCGCCGACTCCTTTGTGTAAATTGATTCGAGGCAATTAAAACGACCGCGCGGCGGCCGGGCCGTGCACGTTATACACCCGAATGACTGGCAGCCTGGCTGGCCTCCGTCCGGACGTGACCGGGGTGCGAGAGAGAGAGAGAGAGAGAGAGAGAGAGAGAGAGAGAGAGAGAGAGAGAGAGATTTAGAATGTTCTAAACCAGTGCTTACTCAAACTATTTCCCAAATCATATGTTAATATAAATGTATTTGGCCGCGAAACGCACATCTGACAAAGTATTTTGTGCCAGAAACCCCCATTCAAGATTTGTTGTTGTTAAAATGTTTTAATTCTCCCCTCCCAAAGTTTCAAGATGTTTTGAAAATAGCAGATCAATAGGTTCTAGTATATAGGGTTAAACTAGTTCAGCTGGGAACCCCCTGGAACCTCCTGAAGGACTCCTGGGGGTCCCCGGACCCCACTTTGATCACCACGTTTCTAATCATCCACATTTTGTATCTTGCCCTCGTGTCTCTCTCTCTCTCTCTCTCTCTCTCTCTCTCTCTCTCACACACACACACACACACACACACACACACACAC